>NW_027144207.1:0-40413 GCF_026170545.1 Melanerpes formicivorus | reverse complement strand
GAGAGTGAGCGAAACTAATGAAAACATTGTTGGGGTATAAAACCTAAAGGGAAAGACCTAGCACCAAATCAATTTGCCATCTGATCTAACTTCTGGAGGCAGTCAAAATGAGCCCTTAGAATTCTTCCCTACCTTATTCCTGTGCTGAGATACAGGCTGCTCCAACCTGCCTGTAAAATGCTTGATTTCGCGAGTGAGCGAAACTAATGAAAACATTGTTGGGGTAAAACCTAAAGGGAAAGACCTAGCACCAAATCCAATTTGCCATCTGATCTAACTTCTGGAGGCAGTCAAAATGATCCTTAGAATTCTTCCCTACCTTATTCCTGTGCTGAGATACAGGCTGCCTCCAACCTGCTGTAAAATGCTGGATTTCGAGAGTGAGCGAAACTAATGAAAACATTGTTGGGGTAAAACCTAAAGGGAAAGACCTAGCACCAAATCCAATTTGCCATCTGATCTAACTTCTGGAGGCAGTCAAAATGAGCCTTAGAATTCTCCCTACCTTATTCCTGTGCTGAGATACAGGCTGCTCCAACCTGCTGTAAAATGCTTGATTTCGAGAGTGAGCGAAACTAATGAAAACATTGTTGGGGTAAAACCTAAAGGGAAAGACCTAGCACCAAATCCAATTTGCCATCTGATCTAACTTCTGGAGGCAGTCAAAATGAGCCTTAGAATTCTTCCCTACCTTATTCCTGTGCTGAGATACAGGCTGCTCCAACCTGCTGTAAAATGCTTGATTTCGAGAGTGAGCGAAACTAATGAAAACATTGTTGGGGTAAAACCTAAAGGGAAAGACCTAGCACCAAATCCAATTTGCCATCTGATCTAACTTCTGGAGGCAGTCAAAATGATCCTTAGAATTCTTCCCTACCTTATTCCTGTGCTGAGATACAGGCTGCTCCAACCTGCTGTAAAATGCTTGATTTCGAGAGTGAGCGAAACTAATGAAAACATTGTTGGGGTAAAACCTAAAGGGAAAGACCTAGCACCAAATCCATTTGCCAATCTGATCTAACTTCTGGAGGCAGTCAAAATGAGCCTTAGAATTCTTCCCTACCTTATTCCTGTGCTGAGATACAGGCTGCTCCAACCTGCTGTAAAATGCTTGATTTCGAGAGTGAGCGAAACTAATGAAAACATTGTTGGGGTAAAACCTAAAGGGAAAGACCTAGCACCAAATCCAATTTGCCATCTGATCTAACTTCTGGAGGCAGTCAAAATGAGCCTTAGAATTCTTCCCTACCTTATTCCTGTGCTGAGATACAGGCTGCTCCAACCTGCTGTAAAATGCTTGATTTCGAGAGTGAGCGAAACTAATGAAAACATTGTTGGGGTAAAACCTAAAGGGAAAGACCTAGCACCAAATCCAATTTGCCATCTGATCTAACTTCTGGAGGCAGTCAAAATGATCCTTAGAATTCTTCCCTACCTTATTCCTGTGCTGAGATACAGGCTGCTCCAACCTGCTGTAAAATGCTTGATTTCGAGAGTGAGCGAAACTAATGAAAACATTGTTGGGGTAAAAACCTAAAGGGAAAGACCTAGCACCAAATCCAATTTACCATCTGATCTAACTTCTGGAGGCAGTCAAAATGAGCCTTAGAATTCTTCCCTACCTTATTCCTGTGCTGAGATACAGGCTGCTCCAACCTGCTGTAAAATGCTTGATTTCGAGAGTGAGCGAAACTAATGAAAACATTGTTGGGGTAAAACCTAAAGGGAAAGACCTAGCACCAAATCCAATTTGCCATCTGATCTAACTTCTGGAGGCAGTCAAAATGATCCTTAGAATTCTTCCCTACCTTATTCCTGTGCTGAGATACAGGCTGCTCCAACCTGCTGTAAAATGCTTGATTTCGAGAGTGAGCGAAACTAATGAAAACATTGTTGGGGTAAAACCTAAAGGGAAAGACCTAGCACCAAATCCAATTTGCCATCTGATCTAACTTCTGGAGGCAGTCAAAATGAGCCTTAGAATTCTTCCCTACCTTATTCCTGTGCTGAGATACAGGCTGCTCCAACCTGCTGTAAAATGCTTGATTTCGAGAGTGAGCGAAACTAATGAAAACATTGTTGGGGTAAAACCTAAAGGGAAAGACCTAGCACCAAATCCAATTTGCCATCTGATCTAACTTCTGGAGGCAGTCAAAATGATCCTTAGAATTCTTCCCTACCTTATTCCTGTGCTGAGATACAGGCTGCTCCAACCTGCTGTAAAATGCTTGATTTCGAGAGTGAGCGAAACTAATGAAAACATTGTTGGGGTAAAACCTAAAGGGAAAGACCTAGCACCAAATCCAATTTGCCATCTGATCTAACTTCTGGAGGCAGTCAAAATGATCCTTAGAATTCTTCCCTACCTTATTCCTGTGCTGAGATACAGGCTGCTCCAACCTGCTGTAAAATGCTTGATTTCGAGAGTGAGCGAAACTAATGAAAACATTGTTGGGGTAAAACCTAAAGGGAAAGACCTAGCACCAAATCCAATTTGCCATCTGATCTAACTTCTGGAGGCAGTCAAAATGAGCCTTAGAATTCTTCCCTACCTTATTCCTGTGCTGAGATACAGGCTGCTCCAACCTGCTGTAAAATGCTTGATTTCGAGAGTGAGCGAAACTAATGAAAACATTGTTGGGGTAAAACCTAAAGGGAAAGACCTAGCACCAAATCCAATTTGCCATCTGATCTAACTTCTGGAGGCAGTCAAAATGATCCTTAGAATTCTTCCCTACCTTATTCCTGTGCTGAGATACAGGCTGCTCCAACCTGCTGTAAAATGCTTGATTTCGAGAGTGAGCGAAACTAATGAAAACATTGTTGGGGTAAAACCTAAAGGGAAAGACCTAGCACCAAATCCAATTTGCCATCTGATCTAACTTCTGGAGGCAGTCAAAATGAGCCTTAGAATTCTTCCCTACCTTATTCCTGTGCTGAGATACAGGCTGCTCCAACCTGCTGTAAAATGCTTGATTTCGAGAGTGAGCGAAACTAATGAAAACATTGTTGGGGGTAAAACCTAAAGGGAAAGACCTAGCACCAAATCCAATTTGCCATCTGATCTAACTTCTGGAGGCAGTCAAAATGAGCCTTAGAATTCTTCCCTACCTTATTCCTGTGCTGAGATACAGGCTGCTCCAACCTGCTGTAAAATGCTTGATTTCGAGAGTGAGCGAAACTAATGAAAACATTGTTGGGGTAAAACCTAAAGGGAAAGACCTAGCACCAAATCCAATTTGCCATCTGATCTAACTTCTGGAGGCAGTCAAAATGAGCCTTAGAATTCTTCCCTACCTTATTCCTGTGCTGAGATACAGGCTGCTCCAACCTGCTGTAAAATGCTTGATTTCGAGAGTGAGCGAAACTAATGAAAACATTGTTGGGGTAAAACCTAAAGGGAAAGACCTAGCACCAAATCCAATTTGCCATCTGATCTAACTTCTGGAGGCAGTCAAAATGATCCTTAGAATTCTTCCCTACCTTATTCCTGTGCTGAGATACAGGCTGCTCCAACCTGCTGTAAAATGCTTGATTTCGAGAGTGAGCGAAACTAATGAAAACATTGTTGGGGTAAAACCTAAAGGGAAAGACCTAGCACCAAATCCAATTTGCCATCTGATCTAACTTCTGGAGGCAGTCAAAATGAGCCTTAGAATTCTTCCCTACCTTATTCCTGTGCTGAGATACAGGCTGCTCCAACCTGCTGTAAAATGCTTGATTTCGAGAGTGAGCGAAACTAATGAAAACATTGTTGGGGTAAAACCTAAAGGGAAAGACCTAGCACCAAATCCAATTTGCCATCTGATCTAACTTCTGGAGGCAGTCAAAATGAGCCTTAGAATTCTTCCCTACCTTATTCCTGTGCTGAGATACAGGCTGCTCCAACCTGCTGTAAAATGCTTGATTTCGAGAGTGAGCGAAACTAATGAAAACATTGTTGGGGTAAAACCTAAAGGGAAAGACCTAGCACCAAATCCAATTTGCCATCTGATCTAACTTCTGGAGGCAGTCAAAATGATCCTTAGAATTCTTCCCTACCTTATTCCTGTGCTGAGATACAGGCTGCTCCAACCTGCTGTAAAATGCTGGATTTCGAGAGTGAGCGAAACTAATGAAAACATTGTTGGGGTAAAACCTAAAGGGAAAGACCTAGCACCAAATCCAATTTACCATCTGATCTAACTTCTGGAGGCAGTCAAAATGAGCCTTAGAATTCTTCCCTACCTTATTCCTGTGCTGAGATACAGGCTGCTCCAACCTGCTGTAAAATGCTTGATTTCGAGAGTGAGCGAAACTAATGAAAACATTGTTGGGGTAAAACCTAAAGGGAAAGACCTAGCACCAAATCCAATTTGCCATCTGATCTAACTTCTGGAGGCAGTCAAAATGATCCTTAGAATTCTTCCCTACCTTATTCCTGTGCTGAGATACAGGCTGCTCCAACCTGCTGTAAAATGCTTGATTTCGAGAGTGAGCGAAACTAATGAAAACATTGTTGGGGTAAAACCTAAAGGGAAAGACCTAGCACCAAATCCAATTTGCCATCTGATCTAACTTCTGGAGGCAGTCAAAATGAGCCTTAGAATTCTTCCTACCTTATTCCTGTGCTGAGATACAGGCTGCTCCAACCTGCTGTAAAATGCTTGATTTCGAGAGTGAGCGAAACTAATGAAAACATTGTTGGGGTAAAACCTAAAGGGAAAGACCTAGCACCAAATCCAATTTGCCATCTGATCTAACTTCTGGAGGCAGTCAAAATGATCCTTAGAATTCTTCCCTACCTTATTCCTGTGCTGAGATACAGGCTGCTCCAACCTGCTGTAAAATGCTTGATTTCGAGAGTGAGCGAAACTAATGAAAACATTGTTGGGGGTAAAACCTAAAGGGAAAGACCTAGCACCAAATCCAATTTGCCATCTGATCTAACTTCTGGAGGCAGTCAAAATGATCCTTAGAATTCTTCCCTACCTTATTCCTGTGCTGAGATACAGGCTGCTCCAACCTGCTGTAAAATGCTTGATTTCGAGAGTGAGCGAAACTAATGAAAACATTGTTGGGGTAAAACCTAAAGGGAAAGACCTAGCACCAAATCCAATTTGCCATCTGATCTAACTTCTGGAGGCAGTCAAAATGAGCCTTAGAATTCTTCCCTACCTTATTCCTGTGCTGAGATACAGGCTGCTCCAACCTGCTGTAAAATGCTTGATTTCGAGAGTGAGCGAAACTAATGAAAACATTGTTGGGGTAAAACCTAAAGGGAAAGACCTAGCACCAAATCCAATTTGCCATCTGATCTAACTTCTGGAGGCAGTCAAAATGATCCTTAGAATTCTTCCCTACCTTATTCCTGTGCTGAGATACAGGCTGCTCCAACCTGCTGTAAAATGCTTGATTTCGAGAGTGAGCGAAACTAATGAAAACATTGTTGGGGTAAAACCTAAAGGGAAAGACCTAGCACCAAATCCAATTTGCCATCTGATCTAACTTCTGGAGGCAGTCAAAATGAGCCTTAGAATTCTTCCCTACCTTATTCCTGTGCTGAGATACAGGCTGCTCCAACCTGCTGTAAAATGCTTGATTTCGAGAGTGAGCGAAACTAATGAAAACATTGTTGGGGTAAAACCTAAAGGGAAAGACCTAGCACCAAATCCAATTTGCCATCTGATCTAACTTCTGGAGGCAGTCAAAATGAGCCTTAGAATTCTTCCCTACCTTATTCCTGTGCTGAGATACAGGCTGCTCCAACCTGCTGTAAAATGCTTGATTTCGAGAGTGAGCGAAACTAATGAAAACATTGTTGGGGTAAAACCTAAAGGGAAAGACCTAGCACCCAAATCCAATTTGCCATCTGATCTAACTTCTGGAGGCAGTCAAAATGAGTCCTTAGAATTCTTCCCTACCTTATTCCTGTGCTGAGATACAGGCTGCTCCAACCTGCTGTAAAATGCTTGATTTCGAGAGTGAGCGAAACTAATGAAAACATTGTTGGGGTAAAACCTAAAGGGAAAGACCTAGCACCAAATCCAATTTGCCATCTGATCTAACTTCTGGAGGCAGTCAAAATGAGCCTTAGAATTCTTCCCTACCTTATTCCTGTGCTGAGATACAGGCTGCTCCAACCTGCTGTAAAATGCTTGATTTCGAGAGTGAGCGAAACTAATGAAAACATTGTTGGGGTAAAACCTAAAGGGAAAGACCTAGCACCAAATCCAATTTGCCATCTGATCTAACTTCTGGAGGCAGTCAAAATGATCCTTAGAATTCTTCCCTACCTTATTCCTGTGCTGAGATACAGGCTGCTCCAACCTGCTGTAAAATGCTTGATTTCGAGAGTGAGCGAAACTAATGAAAACATTGTTGGGGTAAAACCTAAAGGGAAAGACCTAGCACCAAATCCAATTTGCCATCTGATCTAACTTCTGGAGGCAGCCAAAATGAGCCTTAGAATTCTTCCCTACCTTATTCCTGTGCTGAGATACAGGCTGCTCCAACCTGCTGTAAAATGCTTGATTTCGAGAGTGAGCGAAACTAATGAAAACATTGTTGGGGTAAAACCTAAAGGGAAAGACCTAGCACCAAATCCAATTTGCCATCTGATCTAACTTCTGGAGGCAGTCAAAATGATCCTTAGAATTCTTCCCTACCTTATTCCTGTGCTGAGATACAGGCTGCTCCAACCTGCTGTAAAATGCTGGATTTCGAGAGTGAGCGAAACTAATGAAAACATTGTTGGGGTAAAACCTAAAGGGAAAGACCTAGCACCAAATCCAATTTGCCATCTGATCTAACTTCTGGAGGCAGTCAAAATGAGCCTTAGAAATTCTTCCCTACCTTATTCCTGTGCTGAGATACAGGCTGCTCCAACCTGCTGTAAAATGCTTGATTTCGAGAGTGAGCGAAACTAATGAAAACATTGTTGGGGGTAAAACCTAAAGGGAAAGACCTAGCACCAAATCCAATTTGCCATCTGATCTAACTTCTGGAGGCAGTCAAAATGAGCCTTAGAATTCTTCCCTACCTTATTCCTGTGCTGAGATACAGGCTGCTCCAACCTGCTGTAAAATGCTTGATTTCGAGAGTGAGCGAAACTAATGAAAACATTGTTGGGGTAAAACCTAAAGGGAAAGACCTAGCACCAAATCCAATTTGCCATCTGATCTAACTTCTGGAGGCAGTCAAAATGATCCTTAGAATTCTTCCCTACCTTATTCCTGTGCTGAGATACAGGCTGCTCCAACCTGCTGTAAAATGCTTGATTTCGAGAGTGAGCGAAACTAATGAAAACATTGTTGGGGTAAAACCTAAAGGGAAAGACCTAGCACCAAATCCAATTTGCCATCTGATCTAACTTCTGGAGGCAGTCAAAATGAGCCTTAGAATTCTTCCCTACCTTATTCCTGTGCTGAGATACAGGCTGCTCCAACCTGCTGTAAAATGCTTGATTTCGAGAGTGAGCGAAACTAATGAAAACATTGTTGGGGTAAAACCTAAAGGGAAAGACCTAGCACCAAATCCAATTTGCCATCTGATCTAACTTCTGGAGGCAGTCAAAATGAGCCTTAGAATTCTTCCCTACCTTATTCCTGTGCTGAGATACAGGCTGCTCCAACCTGCTGTAAAATGCTTGATTTCGAGAGTGAGCGAAACTAATGAAAACATTGTTGGGGTAAAACCTAAAGGGAAAGGACCTAGCACCAAATCCAATTTGCCATCTGATCTAACTTCTGGAGGCAGTCAAAATGATCCTTAGAATTCTTCCCTACCTTATTCCTGTGCTGAGATACAGGCTGCCTCCAACCTGCTGTAAAATGCTGGATTTCGAGAGTGAGCGAAACTAATGAAAACATTGTTGGGGTAAAAACCTAAAGGGAAAGACCTAGCACCAAATCCAATTTACCATCTGATCTAACTTCTGGAGGCAGTCAAAATGAGCCTTAGAATTCTTCCCTACCTTATTCCTGTGCTGAGATACAGGCTGCTCCAACCTGCTGTAAAATGCTTGATTTCGAGAGTGAGCGAAACTAATGAAAAACATTGTTGGGGTAAAACCTAAAGGGAAAGACCTAGCACCAAATCCAATTTGCCATCTGATCTAACTTCTGGAGGCAGTCAAAATGATCCTTAGAATTCTTCCCTACCTTATTCCTGTGCTGAGATACAGGCTGCTCCAACCTGCTGTAAAATGCTTGATTTCGAGAGTGAGCGAAACTAATGAAAACATTGTTGGGGTAAAACCTAAAGGGAAAGACCTAGCACCAAATCCAATTTGCCATCTGATCTAACTTCTGGAGGCAGTCAAAATGAGCCTTAGAATTCTTCCCTACCTTATTCCTGTGCTGAGATACAGGCTGCTCCAACCTGCTGTAAAATGCTGATTTCGAGAGTGAGCGAAACTAATGAAAACATTGTTGGGGTAAAACCTAAAGGGAAAGACCTAGCACCAAATCCAATTTGCCATCTGATCTAACTTCTGGAGGCAGTCAAAATGATCCTTAGAATTCTTCCCTACCTTATTCCTGTGCTGAGATACAGGCTGCTCCAACCTGCTGTAAAATGCTTGATTTCGAGAGTGAGCGAAACTAATGAAAACATTGTTGGGGTAAAACCTAAAGGGAAAGACCTAGCACCAAATCCAATTTGCCATCTGATCTAACTTCTGGAGGCAGTCAAAATGATCCTTAGAATTCTTCCCTACCTTATTCCTGTGCTGAGATACAGGCTGCTCCAACCTGCTGTAAAATGCTTGATTTCGAGAGTGAGCGAAACTAATGAAAACATTGTTGGGGTAAAACCTAAAGGGAAAGACCTAGCACCAAATCCAATTTGCCATCTGATCTAACTTCTGGAGGCAGTCAAAATGAGCCTTAGAATTCTTCCCTACCTTATTCCTGTGCTGAGATACAGGCTGCTCCAACCTGCTGTAAAATGCTTGATTTCGAGAGTGAGCGAAACTAATGAAAACATTGTTGGGGTAAAAACCTAAAGGGAAAGACCTAGCACCAAATCCAATTTGCCATCTGATCTAACTTCTGGAGGCAGTCAAAATGATCCTTAGAATTCTTCCCTACCTTATTCCTGTGCTGAGATACAGGCTGCTCCAACCTGCTGTAAAATGCTTGATTTCGAGAGTGAGCGAAACTAATGAAAACATTGTTGGGGTAAAACCTAAAGGGAAAGACCTAGCACCAAATCCAATTTGCCCATCTGATCTAACTTCTGGAGGCAGTCAAAATGAGCCTTAGAATTCTTCCCTACCTTATTCCTGTGCTGAGATACAGGCTGCTCCAACCTGCTGTAAAATGCTTGATTTCGAGAGTGAGCGAAACTAATGAAAACATTGTTGGGGGTAAAACCTAAAGGGAAAGACCTAGCACCAAATCCAATTTGCCATCTGATCTAACTTCTGGAGGCAGTCAAAATGATCCTTAGAATTCTTCCCTACCTTATTCCTGTGCTGAGATACAGGCTGCTCCAACCTGCTGTAAAATGCTTGATTTCGAGAGGTGAGCGAAACTAATGAAAACATTGTTGGGGTAAAACCTAAAGGGAAAGACCTAGCACCAAATCCAATTTGCCATCTGATCTAACTTCTGGAGGCAGTCAAAATGAGCCTTAGGAATTCTTCCCTACCTTATTCCTGTGCTGAGATACAGGCTGCTCCAACCTGCTGTAAAATGCTTGATTTCGAGAGTGAGCGAAACTAATGAAAACATTGTTGGGGTAAAACCTAAAGGGAAAGACCTAGCACCAAATCCAATTTGCCATCTGATCTAACTTCTGGAGGCAGTCAAAATGAGCCTTAGAATTCTTCCTACCTTATTCCTGTGCTGAGATACAGGCTGCTCCAACCTGCTGTAAAATGCTTGATTTCGAGAGTGAGCGAAACTAATGAAAACATTGTTGGGGTAAAACCTAAAGGGAAAGACCTAGCACCAAATCCAATTTGCCATCTGATCTAACTTCTGGAGGCAGTCAAAATGAGCCTTAGAATTCTTCCCTACCTTATTCCTGTGCTGAGATACAGGCTGCTCCAACCTGCTGTAAAATGCTTGATTTCGAGAGTGAGCGAAACTAATGAAAACATTGTTGGGGTAAAACCTAAAGGGAAAGACCTAGCACCAAATCCAATTTGCCATCTGATCTAACTTCTGGAGGCAGTCAAAATGATCCTTAGAATTCTTCCCTACCTTATTCCTGTGCTGAGATACAGGCTGCTCCAACCTGCTGTAAAATGCTTGATTTCGAGAGTGAGCGAAACTAATGAAAACATTGTTGGGGTAAAACCTAAAGGGAAAGACCTAGCACCAAATCCAATTTGCCATCTGATCTAACTTCTGGAGGCAGTCAAAATGAGCCTTAGAATTCTTCCCTACCTTATTCCTGTGCTGAGATACAGGCTGCTCCAACCTGCTGTAAAATGCTTGATTTCGAGAGTGAGCGAAACTAATGAAAACATTGTTGGGGTAAAACCTAAAGGGAAAGACCTAGCACCAAATCCAATTTGCCATCTGATCTAACTTCTGGAGGCAGTCCAAATGAGCCTTAGAATTCTTCCCTACCTTATTCCTGTGCTGAGATACAGGCTGCTCCAACCTGCTGTAAAATGCTTGATTTCGAGAGTGAGCGAAACTAATGAAAACATTGTTGGGGTAAAACCTAAAGGGAAAGACCTAGCACCAAATCCAATTTGCCATCTGATCTAACTTCTGGAGGCAGTCAAAATGAGCCTTAGAATTCTTCCCTACCTTATTCCTGTGCTGAGATACAGGCTGCTCCAACCTGCTGTAAAATGCTTGATTTCGAGAGTGAGCGAAACTAATGAAAACATTGTTGGGGTAAAACCTAAAGGGAAAGACCTAGCACCAAATCCAATTTGCCATCTGATCTAACTTCTGGAGGCAGTCAAAATGATCCTTAGAATTCTTCCCTACCTTATTGCTGTGCTGAGATACAGGCTGCTCCAACCTGCTGTAAAATGCTTGATTTCGAGAGTGAGCGAAACTAATGAAAACATTGTTGGGGTAAAACCTAAAGGGAAAGACCTAGCACCAAATCCAATTTGCCATCTGATCTAACTTCTGGAGGCAGTCAAAATGATCCTTAGAATTCTTCCCTACCTTATTCCTGTGCTGAGATACAGGCTGCTCCAACCTGCTGTAAAATGCTTGATTTCGAGAGTGAGCGAAACTAATGAAAACATTGTTGGGGTAAAACCTAAAGGGAAAGACCTAGCACCAAATCCAATTTGCCATCTGATCTAACTTCTGGAGGCAGTCAAAATGAGCCTTAGAATTCTTCCCTACCTTATTCCTGTGCTGAGATACAGGCTGCTCCAACCTGCTGTAAAATGCTTGATTTCGAGAGTGAGCGAAACTAATGAAAACATTGTTGGGGTAAAACCTAAAGGGAAAGACCTAGCACCAAATCCAATTTGCCATCTGATCTAACTTCTGGAGGCAGTCAAAATGAGCCTTAGGAATTCTTCCCTACCTTATTCCTGTGCTGAGATACAGGCTGCTCCAACCTGCTGTAAAATGCTTGATTTCGAGAGTGAGCGAAACTAATGAAAACATTGTTGGGGTAAAACCTAAAGGGAAAGACCTAGCACCAAATCCAATTTGCCATCTGATCTAACTTCTGGAGGCAGTCAAAATGAGCCTTAGAATTCTTCCCTACCTTATTCCTGTGCTGAGATACAGGCTGCTCCAACCTGCTGTAAAATGCTTGATTTCGAGAGTGAGCGAAACTAATGAAAACATTGTTGGGGTAAAACCTAAAGGGAAAGACCTAGCACCAAATCCAATTTGCCATCTGATCTAACTTCTGGAGGCAGTCAAAATGAGCCTTAGAATTCTTCCCTACCTTATTCCTGTGCTGAGATACAGGCTGCTCCAACCTGCTGTAAAATGCTTGATTTCGAGAGTGAGCGAAACTAATGAAAACATTGTTGGGGTAAAACCTAAAGGGAAAGACCTAGCACCAAATCCAATTTGCCATCTGATCTAACTTCTGGAGGCAGTCAAAATGAGCCTTAGAATTCTTCCCTACCTTATTCCTGTGCTGAGATACAGGCTGCTCCAACCTGCTGTAAAATGCTTGATTTCGAGAGTGAGCGAAACTAATGAAAACATTGTTGGGGTAAAACCTAAAGGGAAAGACCTAGCACCAAATCCAATTTGCCATCTGATCTAACTTCTGGAGGCAGTCAAAATGAGCCTTAGAATTCTTCCCTACCTTATTCCTGTGCTGAGATACAGGCTGCTCCAACCTGCTGTAAAATGCTTGATTTCGAGAGTGAGCGAAACTAATGAAAACATTGTTGGGGTAAAACCTAAAGGGAAAGACCTAGCACCAAATCCAATTTGCCATCTGATCTAACTTCTGGAGGCAGTCAAAATGAGCCTTAGAATTCTTCCCTACCTTATTCCTGTGCTGAGATACAGGCTGCTCCAACCTGCTGTAAAATGCTTGATTTCGAGAGTGAGCGAAACTAATGAAAACATTGTTGGGGTAAAACCTAAAGGGAAAGACCTAGCACCAAATCCAATTTGCCATCTGATCTAACTTCTGGAGGCAGTCAAAATGAGCCTTAGAATTCTTCCCTACCTTATTCCTGTGCTGAGATACAGGCTGCTCCAACCTGCTGTAAAATGCTTGATTTCGAGAGTGAGCGAAACTAATGAAAACATTGTTGGGGTAAAACCTAAAGGGAAAGACCTAGCACCAAATCCAATTTGCCATCTGATCTAACTTCTGGAGGCAGTCAAAATGAGCCTTAGAATTCTTCCCTACCTTATTCCTGTGCTGAGATACAGGCTGCTCCAACCTGCTGTAAAATGCTTGATTTCGAGAGTGAGCGAAACTAATGAAAACATTGTTGGGGTAAAACCTAAAGGGAAAGACCTAGCACCAAATCCAATTTGCCATCTGATCTAACTTCTGGAGGCAGTCAAAATGAGCCTTAGAATTCTTCCCTACCTTATTCCTGTGCTGAGATACAGGCTGCTCCAACCTGCTGTAAAATGCTTGATTTCGAGAGTGAGCGAAACTAATGAAAACATTGTTGGGGTAAAACCTAAAGGGAAAGACCTAGCACCAAATCCAATTTGCCATCTGATCTAACTTCTGGAGGCAGTCAAAATGAGCCTTAGAATTCTTCCCTACCTTATTCCTGTGCTGAGATACAGGCTGCTCCAACCTGCTGTAAAATGCTTGATTTCGAGAGTGAGCGAAACTAATGAAAACATTGTTGGGGTAAAACCTAAAGGGAAAGACCTAGCACCAAATCCAATTTGCCATCTGATCTAACTTCTGGAGGCAGTCAAAATGAGCCTTAGAATTCTTCCCTACCTTATTCCTGTGCTGAGATACAGGCTGCTCCAACCTGCTGTAAAATGCTTGATTTCGAGAGTGAGCGAAACTAATGAAAACATTGTTGGGGTAAAACCTAAAGGGAAAGACCTAGCACCAAATCCAATTTGCCATCTGATCTAACTTCTGGAGGCAGTCAAAATGATCCTTAGAATTCTTCCCTACCTTATTCCTGTGCTGAGATACAGGCTGCTCCAACCTGCTGTAAAATGCTTGATTTCGAGAGTGAGCGAAACTAATGAAAACATTGTTGGGGTAAAACCTAAAGGGAAAGACCTAGCACCAAATCCAATTTGCCATCTGATCTAACTTCTGGAGGCAGTCAAAATGAGCCTTAGAATTCTTCCCTACCTTATTCCTGTGCTGAGATACAGGCTGCTCCAACCTGCTGTAAAATGCTTGATTTCGAGAGTGAGCGAAACTAATGAAAACATTGTTGGGGTAAAACCTAAAGGGAAAGACCTAGCACCAAATCCAATTTGCCATCTGATCTAACTTCTGGAGGCAGTCAAAATGAGCCTTAGAATTCTTCCCTACCTTATTCCTGTGCTGAGATACAGGCTGCTCCAACCTGCTGTAAAATGCTTGATTTCGAGAGTGAGCGAAACTAATGAAAACATTGTTGGGGTAAAACCTAAAGGGAAAGACCTAGCACCAAATCCAATTTGCCATCTGATCTAACTTCTGGAGGCAGTCAAAATGAGCCTTAGAATTCTTCCCTACCTTATTCCTGTGCTGAGATACAGGCTGCTCCAACCTGCTGTAAAATGCTTGATTTCGAGAGTGAGCGAAACTAATGAAAACATTGTTGGGGTAAAACCTAAAGGGAAAGACCTAGCACCAAATCCAATTTGCCATCTGATCTAACTTCTGGAGGCAGTCAAAATGAGCCTTAGAATTCTTCCCTACCTTATTCCTGTGCTGAGATACAGGCTGCTCCAACCTGCTGTAAAATGCTTGATTTCGAGAGTGAGCGAAACTAATGAAAACATTGTTGGGGTAAAACCTAAAGGGAAAGACCTAGCACCAAATCCAATTTGCCATCTGATCTAACTTCTGGAGGCAGTCAAAATGATCCTTAGAATTCTTCCCTACCTTATTCCTGTGCTGAGATACAGGCTGCTCCAACCTGCTGTAAAATGCTTGATTTCGAGAGTGAGCGAAACTAATGAAAACATTGTTGGGGTAAAACCTAAAGGGAAAGACCTAGCACCAAATCCAATTTGCCATCTGATCTAACTTCTGGAGGCAGTCAAAATGATCCTTAGAATTCTTCCCTACCTTATTCCTGTGCTGAGATACAGGCTGCTCCAACCTGCTGTAAAATGCTTGATTTCGAGAGTGAGCGAAACTAATGAAAACATTGTTGGGGTAAAACCTAAAGGGAAAGACCTAGCACCAAATCCTATTTGCCATCTGATCTAACTTCTGGAGGCAGTCAAAATGATCCTTAGAATTCTTCCCTACCTTATTCCTGTGCTGAGATACAGGCTGCTCCAACCTGCTGTAAAATGCTTGATTTCGAGAGTGAGCGAAACTAATGAAAACATTGTTGGGGTAAAACCTAAAGGGAAAGACCTAGCACCAAATCCAATTTGCCATCTGATCTAACTTCTGGAGGCAGTCAAAATGATCCTTAGAATTCTTCCCTACCTTATTCCTGTGCTGAGATACAGGCTGCTCCAACCTGCTGTAAAATGCTTGATTTCGAGAGTGAGCGAAACTAATGAAAACATTGTTGGGGTAAAACCTAAAGGGAAAGACCTAGCACCAAATCCAATTTGCCATCTGATCTAACTTCTGGAGGCAGTCAAAATGATCCTTAGAATTCTTCCCTACCTTATTCCTGTGCTGAGATACAGGCTGCTCCAACCTGCTGTAAAATGCTTGATTTCGAGAGTGAGCGAAACTAATGAAAACATTGTTGGGGTAAAACCTAAAGGGAAAGACCTAGCACCAAATCCAATTTGCCATCTGATCTAACTTCTGGAGGCAGTCAAAATGAGCCTTAGAATTCTTCCCTACCTTATTCCTGTGCTGAGATACAGGCTGCTCCAACCTGCTGTAAAATGCTTGATTTCGAGAGTGAGCGAAACTAATGAAAACATTGTTGGGGTAAAACCTAAAGGGAAAGACCTAGCACCAAATCCAATTTGCCATCTGATCTAACTTCTGGAGGCAGTCAAAATGAGCCTTAGAATTCTTCCCTACCTTATTCCTGTGCTGAGATACAGGCTGCTCCAACCTGCTGTAAAATGCTTGATTTCGAGAGTGAGCGAAACTAATGAAAACATTGTTGGGGTAAAACCTAAAGGGAAAGACCTAGCACCAAATCCAATTTGCCATCTGATCTAACTTCTGGAGGCAGTCAAAATGAGCCTTAGAATTCTTCCCTACCTTATTCCTGTGCTGAGATACAGGCTGCTCCAACCTGCTGTAAAATGCTTGATTTCGAGAGTGAGCGAAACTAATGAAAACATTGTTGGGGTAAAACCTAAAGGGAAAGACCTAGCACCAAATCCAATTTGCCATCTGATCTAACTTCTGGAGGCAGTCAAAATGAGCCTTAGAATTCTTCCCTACCTTATTCCTGTGCTGAGATACAGGCTGCTCCAACCTGCTGTAAAATGCTTGATTTCGAGAGTGAGCGAAACTAATGAAAACATTGTTGGGGTAAAACCTAAAGGGAAAGACCTAGCACCAAATCCAATTTGCCATCTGATCTAACTTCTGGAGGCAGTCAAAATGAGCCTTAGAATTCTTCCCTACCTTATTCCTGTGCTGAGATACAGGCTGCTCCAACCTGCTGTAAAATGCTTGATTTCGAGAGTGAGCGAAACTAATGAAAACATTGTTGGGGTAAAACCTAAAGGGAAAGACCTAGCACCAAATCCAATTTGCCATCTGATCTAACTTCTGGAGGCAGTCAAAATGAGCCTTAGAATTCTTCCCTACCTTATTCCTGTGCTGAGATACAGGCTGCTCCAACCTGCTGTAAAATGCTTGATTTCGAGAGTGAGCGAAACTAATGAAAACATTGTTGGGGTAAAACCTAAAGGGAAAGACCTAGCACCAAATCCAATTTGCCATCTGATCTAACTTCTGGAGGCAGTCAAAATGAGCCTTAGAATTCTTCCCTACCTTATTCCTGTGCTGAGATACAGGCTGCTCCAACCTGCTGTAAAATGCTGGATTTCGAGAGTGAGCGAAACTAATGAAAACATTGTTGGGGTAAAACCTAAAGGGAAAGACCTAGCACCAAATCCAATTTGCCATCTGATCTAACTTCTGGAGGCAGTCAAAATGAGCCTTAGAATTCTTCCCTACCTTATTCCTGTGCTGAGATACAGGCTGCTCCAACCTGCTGTAAAATGCTTGATTTCGAGAGTGAGCGAAACTAATGAAAACATTGTTGGGGTAAAACCTAAAGGGAAAGACCTAGCACCAAATCCAATTTGCCATCTGATCTAACTTCTGGAGGCAGTCAAAATGAGCCTTAGAATTCTTCCCTACCTTATTCCTGTGCTGAGATACAGGCTGCTCCAACCTGCTGTAAAATGCTTGATTTCGAGAGTGAGCGAAACTAATGAAAACATTGTTGGGGTAAAACCTAAAGGGAAAGACCTAGCACCAAATCCAATTTGCCATCTGATCTAACTTCTGGAGGCAGTCAAAATGAGCCTTAGAATTCTTCCCTACCTTATTCCTGTGCTGAGATACAGGCTGCTCCAACCTGCTGTAAAATGCTTGATTTCGAGAGTGAGCGAAACTAATGAAAACATTGTTGGGGTAAAACCTAAAGGGAAAGACCTAGCACCAAATCCAATTTGCCATCTGATCTAACTTCTGGAGGCAGTCAAAATGATCCTTAGAATTCTTCCCTACCTTATTCCTGTGCTGATATACAGGCTGCTCCAACCTGCTGTAAAATGCTTGATTTCGAGAGTGAGCGAAACTAATGAAAACATTGTTGGGGTAAAACCTAAAGGGAAAGACCTAGCACCAAATCCAATTTGCCATCTGATCTAACTTCTGGAGGCAGTCAAAATGATCCTTAGAATTCTTCCCTACCTTATTCCTGTGCTGAGATACAGGCTGCTCCAACCTGCTGTAAAATGCTTGATTTCCAGAGTGAGCGAAACTAATGAAAACATTGTTGGGGTAAAACCTAAAGGGAAAGACCTAGCACCAAATCCAATTTGCCATCTGATCTAACTTCTGGAGGCAGTCAAAATGATCCTTAGAATTCTTCCCTACCTTATTCCTGTGCTGAGATACAGGCTGCTCCAACCTGCTGTAAAATGCTTGATTTCCAGAGTGAGCGAAACTAATGAAAACATTGTTGGGGTAAAACCTAAAGGGAAAGACCTAGCACCAAATCCAATATGCCATCTGATCTAACTTCTGGAGGCAGTCAAAATGAGCCTTAGAATTCTTCCCTACCTTATTCCTGTGCTGAGATACAGGCTGCTCCAACCTGCTGTAAAATGCTTGATTTCGAGAGTGAGCGAAACTAATGAAAACATTGTTGGGGTAAAACCTAAAGGGAAAGACCTAGCACCAAATCCAATTTGCCATCTGATCTAACTTCTGGAGGCAGTCAAAATGATCCTTAGAATTCTTCCCTACCTTATTCCTGTGCTGAGATACAGGCTGCTCCAACCTGCTGTAAAATGCTGGATTTCGAGAGTGAGCGAAACTAATGAAAACATTGTTGGGGTAAAACCTAAAGGGAAAGACCTAGCACCAAATCCAATTTGCCATCTGATCTAACTTCTGGAGGCAGTCAAAATGATCCTTAGAATTCTTCCCTACCTTATTCCTGTGCTGAGATACAGGCTGCTCCAACCTGCTGTAAAATGCTTGATTTCGAGAGTGAGCGAAACTAATGAAAACATTGTTGGGGTAAAACCTAAAGGGAAAGACCTAGCACCAAATCCAATTTGCCATCTGATCTAACTTCTGGAGGCAGTCAAAATGAGCCTTAGAATTCTTCCCTACCTTATTCCTGTGCTGAGATACAGGCTGCTCCAACCTGCTGTAAAATGCTTGATTTCGAGAGTGAGCGAAACTAATGAAAACATTGTTGGGGTAAAACCTAAAGGGAAAGACCTAGCACCAAATCCAATTTGCCATCTGATCTAACTTCTGGAGGCAGTCAAAATGAGCCTTAGAATTCTTCCCTACCTTATTCCTGTGCTGAGATACAGGCTGCTCCAACCTGCTGTAAAATGCTTGATTTCGAGAGTGAGCGAAACTAATGAAAACATTGTTGGGGTAAAACCTAAAGGGAAAGACCTAGCACCAAATCCAATTTGCCATCTGATCTAACTTCTGGAGGCAGTCAAAATGAGCCTTAGAATTCTTCCCTACCTTATTCCTGTGCTGAGATACAGGCTGCTCCAACCTGCTGTAAAATGCTTGATTTCGAGAGTGAGCAAAACTAATGAAAACATTGTTGGGGTAAAACCTAAAGGGAAAGACCTAGCACCAAATCCAATTTGCCATCTGATCTAACTTCTGGAGGCAGTCAAAATGATCCTTAGAATTCTTCCCTACCTTATTCCTGTGCTGAGATACAGGCTGCTCCAACCTGCTGTAAAATGCTTGATTTCGAGAGTGAGCGAAACTAATGAAAACATTGTTGGGGTAAAACCTAAAGGGAAAGACCTAGCACCAAATCCAATTTGCCATCTGATCTAACTTCTGGAGGCAGTCAAAATGAGCCTTAGAATTCTTCCCTACCTTATTCCTGTGCTGAGATACAGGCTGCTCCAACCTGCTGTAAAATGCTTGATTTCGAGAGTGAGCGAAACTAATGAAAACATTGTTGGGGTAAAACCTAAAGGGAAAGACCTAGCACCAAATCCAATTTGCCATCTGATCTAACTTCTGGAGGCAGTCAAAATGAGCCTTAGAATTCTTCCCTACCTTATTCCTGTGCTGAGATACAGGCTGCTCCAACCTGCTGTAAAATGCTTGATTTCGAGAGTGAGCGAAACTAATGAAAACATTGTTGGGGTAAAACCTAAAGGGAAAGACCTAGCACCAAATCCAATTTGCCATCTGATCTAACTTCTGGAGGCAGTCAAAATGAGCCTTAGAATTCTTCCCTACCTTATTCCTGTGCTGAGATACAGGCTGCTCCAACCTGCTGTAAAATGCTTGATTTCGAGAGTGAGCGAAACTAATGAAAACATTGTTGGGGTAAAACCTAAAGGGAAAGACCTAGCACCAAATCCAATTTGCCATCTGATCTAACTTCTGGAGGCAGTCAAAATGAGCCTTAGAATTCTTCCCTACCTTATTCCTGTGCTGAGATACAGGCTGCTCCAACCTGCTGTAAAATGCTTGATTTCGAGAGTGAGCGAAACTAATGAAAACATTGTTGGGGTAAAACCTAAAGGGAAAGACCTAGCACCAAATCCAATTTGCCATCTGATCTAACTTCTGGAGGCAGTCAAAATGAGCCTTAGAATTCTTCCCTACCTTATTTCTGTGCTGAGATACAGGCTGCTCCAACCTGCTGTAAAATGCTGGATTTCGAGAGTGAGCGAAACTAATGAAAACATTGTTGGGGTAAAACCTAAAGGGAAAGACCTAGCACCAAATCCAATTTGCCATCTGATCTAACTTCTGGAGGCAGTCAAAATGAGCCTTTCTTCCCTACCTTATTCCTGTGCTGAGATACAGGCTGCTCCAACCTGCTGTAAAATGCTTGATTTCGAGAGTGAGCGAAACTAATGAAAACATTGTTGGGGTAAAACCTAAAGGGAAAGACCTAGCACCAAATCCAATTTGCCATCTGATCTAACTTCTGGAGGCAGTCAAAATGATCCTTAGAATTCTTCCCTACCTTATTCCTGTGCTGAGATACAGGCTGCTCCAACCTGCTGTAAAATGCTTGATTTCGAGAGTGAGCGAAACTAATGAAAACATTGTTGGGGTAAAACCTAAAGGGAAAGACCTAGCACCAAATCCAATTTGCCATCTGATCTAACTTCTGGAGGCAGTCAAAATGATCCTTAGAATTCTTCCCTACCTTATTCCTGTGCTGAGATACAGGCTGCTCCAACCTGCTGTAAAATGCTTGATTTCGAGAGTGAGCGAAACTAATGAAAACATTGTTGGGGTAAAACCTAAAGGGAAAGACCTAGCACCAAATCCAATTTGCCATCTGATCTAACTTCTGGAGGCAGTCAAAATGAGCCTTAGAATTCTTCCCTACCTTATTCCTGTGCTGAGATACAGGCTGCTCCAACCTGCTGTAAAATGCTTGATTTCGAGAGTGAGCGAAACTAATGAAAACATTGTTGGGGTAAAACCTAAAGGGAAAGACCTAGCACCAAATCCAATTTGCCATCTGATCTAACTTCTGGAGGCAGTCAAAATGATCCTTAGAATTCTTCCCTACCTTATTCCTGTGCTGAGATACAGGCTGCTCCAACCTGCTGTAAAATGCTTGATTTCGAGAGTGAGCGAAACTAATGAAAACATTGTTGGGGTAAAACCTAAAGGGAAAGACCTAGCACCAAATCCAATTTGCCATCTGATCTAACTTCTGGAGGCAGTCAAAATGATCCTTAGAATTCTTCCCTACCTTATTCCTGTGCTGAGATACAGGCTGCTCCAACCTGCTGTAAAATGCTTGATTTCCAGAGTGAGCGAAACTAATGAAAACATTGTTGGGGTAAAACCTAAAGGGAAAGACCTAGCACCAAATCCAATATGCCATCTGATCTAACTTCTGGAGGCAGTCAAAATGAGCCTTAGAATTCTTCCCTACCTTATTCCTGTGCTGAGATACAGGCTGCTCCAACCTGCTGTAAAATGCTTGATTTCGAGAGTGAGCGAAACTAATGAAAACATTGTTGGGGTAAAACCTAAAGGGAAAGACCTAGCACCAAATCCAATTTGCCATCTGATCTAACTTCTGGAGGCAGTCAAAATGATCCTTAGAATTCTTCCCCTACCTTATTCCTGTGCTGAGATACAGGCTGCTCCAACCTGCTGTAAAATGCTGGATTTCGAGAGTGAGCGAAACTAATGAAAACATTGTTGGGGTAAAACCTAAAGGGAAAGACCTAGCACCAAATCCAATTTGCCATCTGATCTAACTTCTGGAGGCAGTCAAAATGATCCTTAGAATTCTTCCCTACCTTATTCCTGTGCTGAGATACAGGCTGCTCCAACCTGCTGTAAAATGCTTGATTTCGAGAGTGAGCGAAACTAATGAAAACATTGTTGGGGTAAAACCTAAAGGGAAAGACCTAGCACCAAATCCAATTTGCCATCTGATCTAACTTCTGGAGGCAGTCAAAATGATCCTTAGAATTCTTCCCTACCTTATTCCTGTGCTGAGATACAGGCTGCTCCAACCTGCTGTAAAATGCTTGATTTCGAGAGTGAGCGAAACTAATGAAAACATTGTTGGGGTAAAACCTAAAGGGAAAGACCTAGCACCAAATCCAATTTGCCATCTGATCTAACTTCTGGAGGCAGTCAAAATGATCCTTAGAATTCTTCCCTACCTTATTCCTGTGCTGAGATACAGGCTGCTCCAACCTGCTGTAAAATGCTTGATTTCGGAGTGAGCGAACTAATGAAAACATTGTTGGGGTAAAACCTAAAGGGAAAGACCTAGCACCAAATCCAATTTGCCATCTGATCTAACTTCTGGAGGCAGTCAAAATGAGCCTTAGAATTCTTCCCTACCTTATTCCTGTGCTGAGATACAGGCTGCTCCAACCTGCTGTAAAATGCTTGATTTCGAGAGTGAGCGAAACTAATGAAAACATTGTTGGGGTAAAACCTAAAGGGAAAGACCTAGCACCAAATCCAATTTGCCATCTGATCTAACTTCTGGAGGCAGTCAAAATGATCCTTAGAATTCTTCCCTACCTTATTCCTGTGCTGAGATACAGGCTGCTCCAACCTGCTGTAAAATGCTTGATTTCGAGAGTGAGCGAAACTAATGAAAACATTGTTGGGGTAAAACCTAAAGGGAAAGACCTAGCACCAAATCCAATTTGCCATCTGATCTAACTTCTGGAGGCAGTCAAAATGAGCCTTAGAATTCTTCCCTACCTTATTCCTGTGCTGAGATACAGGCTGCTCCAACCTGCTGTAAAATGCTTGATTTCGAGAGTGAGCGAAACTAATGAAAACATTGTTGGGGTAAAAACCTAAAGGAAAGACCTAGCACCAAATCCAATTTGCCATCTGATTCTAACTTCTGGAGGCAGTCAAAATGATCCTTAGAATTCTTCCCTACCTTATTCCTGTGCTGAGATACAGGCTGCTCCAACCTGCTGTAAAATGCTTGATTTCGAGAGTGAGCGAAACTAATGAAAACATTGTTGGGGGTAAAACCTAAAGGGAAAGACCTAGCACCAATCCAATTTGCCATCTGATCTAACTTCTGGGAGGCAGTCAAAATGAGCCTTAGAATTCTTCCCTACCTTATTCCTGTGCTGAGATACAGGCTGCTCCAACCTGCTGTAAAATGCTTGATTTCGAGAGTGAGCGAAACTCATGAAAACATTGTTGGGGTAAAACCTAAAGGGAAAGACCTAGCACCAAATCCAATTTGCCATCTGATCTAACTTCTGGAGGCAGTCAAAATGATCCTTAGAATTCTTCCCCTACCTTATTCCTGTGCTGAGATACAGGCTGCTCCAACCTGCTGTAAAATGCTTGATTTCGAGAGTGAGCGAAACTAATGAAAACATTGTTGGGGTAAAACCTAAAGGGAAAGACCTAGCCACCAAATCCCAATTTGCCATCTGATCTAACTTCTGGAGGCAGTCAAAATGAGCCTTAGAATTCTTCCCTACCTTATTTCTGTGCTGAGATACAGGCTGCTCCAACCTGCTGTAAAATGCTTGATTTCGAGAGTGAGCGAAACTAATGAAAACATTGTTGGGGTAAAACCTAAAGGGAAAGACCTAGCACCCAAATCCAATATGCCATCTGATCTAACTTCTGGAGGCAGTCAAAATGAGCCTTAGAATTCTTCCCTACCTTATTCCTGTGCTGAGATACAGGCTGCTCCAACCTGCTGTAAAATGCTTGATTTCGAGAGTGAGCGAAACTAATGAAAACATTGTTGGGGTAAAACCTAAAGGGAAAGACCTAGCACCAAATCCAATTTGCCATCTGATCTAACTTCTGGAGGCAGTCAAAATGAGCCTTTCTTCCTACCTTATTCCTGTGCTGAGATACAGGCTGCTCCAACCTGCTGTAAAATGCTTGATTTCGAGAGTGAGCGAAACTAATGAAAACATTGTTGGGGGTAAAACCTAAAGGGAAAGACCTAGCACCAAATCCAATTTGCCATCTGATCTAACTTCTGGAGGCAGTCAAAATGATCCTTAGAATTCTTCCCTACCTTATTCCTGTGCTGAGATACAGGCTGCTCCAACCTGCTGTAAAATGCTTGATTTCGAGAGTGAGCGAAACTAATGAAAACATTGTTGGGGTAAAACCTAAAGGGAAAGACCTAGCACCAAATCCAATTTGCCATCTGATCTAACTTCTGGAGGCAGGTCAAAATGATCCTTAGAATTCTTCCCTACCTTATTCCTGTGCTGAGATACAGGCTGCTCCAACCTGCTGTAAAATGCTTGATTTCGAGAGTGAGCGAAACTAATGAAAACATTGTTGGGGTAAAACCTAAAGGGAAAGACCTAGCACCAAATCCAATTTGCCATCTGATCTAACTTCTGGAGGCAGTCAAAATGAGCCTTAGAATTCTTCCCTACCTTATTCCTGTGCTGAGATACAGGCTGCTCCAACCTGCTGTAAAATGCTTGATTTCGAGAGTGAGCGAAACTAATGAAAACATTGTTGGGGTAAAACCTAAAGGGAAAGACCTAGCACCAAATCCAATTTGCCATCTGATCTAAACTTCTGGAGGCAGTCAAAATGATCCTTAGAATTCTTCCCTACCTTATTCCTGTGCTGAGATACAGGCTGCTCCAACCTGCTGTAAAATGCTTGATTTCGAGAGTGAGCGAAACTAATGAAAACATTGTTGGGGGTAAAACCTAAAGGGAAAGACCTAGCACCAAATCCAATTTGCCATCTGATCTAACTTCTGGAGGCAGTCAAAATGAGCCTTAGAATTCTTCCCTACCTTATTCCTGTGCTGAGATACAGGCTGCTCCAACCTGCTGTAAAATGCTTGATTTCGAGAGTGAGCGAAACTAATGAAAACATTGTTGGGGTAAAACCTAAAGGGAAAGACCTAGCACCAAATCCAATTTGCCATCTGATCTAACTTCTGGAGGCAGTCAAAATGAGCCTTAGAATTCTTCCCTACCTTATTCCTGTGCTGAGATACAGGCTGCTCCAACCTGCTGTAAAATGCTTGATTTCGAGAGTGAGCGAAACTAATGAAAACATTGTTGGGGTAAAACCTAAAGGGAAAGACCCTAGCACCAAATCCAATTTGCCATCTGATCTAACTTCTGGAGGCAGTCAAAATGAGCCTTTGAATTCTTCCCTACCTTATTCCTGTGCTGAGATACAGGCTGCTCCAACCTGCTGTAAAATGCTTGATTTCGAGAGTGAGCGAAACTAATGAAAACATTGTTGGGGTAAAACCTAAAGGGAAAGACCTAGCACCAAATCCAATTTGCCATCTGATCTAACTTCTGGAGGCAGTCAAATGAGCCTTAGAATTCTTCCCTACCTTATTCCTGTGCTGAGATACAGGCTGCTCCAACCTGCTGTAAAATGCTTGATTTTCGAGAGTGAGCGAAAACTAATGAAAACATTGTTGGGGTAAAAACCTAAAGGGAAAGACCTAGCACCAAATCCAATTTGCCATCTGATCTAACTTCTGGAGGCAGTCAAAATGATCCTTAGAATTCTTCCCTACCTTATTCCTGTGCTGAGATACAGGCTGCTCCAACCTGCTGTAAAATGCTTGATCTCCAGAGTGAGCGAAACTAATGAAAACATTGTTGGGGTAAAACCTAAAGGGAAAGACCTAGCACCAAATCCAATTTGCCATCTGATCTAACTTCTGGAGGCAGTCAAAATGAGCCTTAGAATTCTTCCCTACCTTATTCCTGTGCTGAGATACAGGCTGCTCCAACCTGCTGTAAAATGCTTGATTTCGAGAGTGAGCGAAACTAATGAAAACATTGTTGGGGTAAAACCTAAAGGGAAAGACCTAGCACCAAATCCAATTTGCCATCTGATCTAACTTCTGGAGGCAGTCAAAATGATCCTTAGAATTCTTCCCTACCTTATTCCTGTGCTGAGATACAGGCTGCTCCAACCTGCTGTAAAATGCTTGATTTCGAGAGTGAGCGAAACTAATGAAAACATTGTTGGGGTAAAACCTAAGGGAAAGACCTAGCACCAAATCCAATTTGCCATCTGATCTAACTTCTGGAGGCAGTCAAAATGATCCTTAGAATTCTTCCTACCCTTATTCCTGTGCTGAGATACAGGCTGCTCCAACCTGCTGTAAAATGCTTGATTTCGGAGAGTGAGCGAAACTAATGAAAACATTGTTGGGGTAAAACCTAAAGGGAAAGACCTAGCACCAAATCCAATTTGCCATCTGATCTAACTTCTGGAGGCAGTCAAAATGATCCTTAGAATTCTTCCCTACCTTATTCCTGTGCTGAGATACAGGCTGCTCCAACCTGCTGTAAAATGCTTGATTTCGAGAGTGAGCGAAACTAATGAAAACATTGTTGGGGTAAAACCTAAAGGGAAAGACCTAGCACCAAATCCAATTTGCCATCTGATCTAACTTCTGGAGGCAGTCAAAATGAGCCTTAGAATTCTTCCTACCTTATTCCTGTGCTGAGATACAGGCTGCTCCAACCTGCTGTAAAATGCTTGATTTCGAGAGTGAGCGAAACTAATGAAAACATTGTTGGGGTAAAACCTAAAGGGAAAGACCCTAGCACCAAATCCAATTTGCCATCTGATCTAACTTCTGGAGGCAGTCAAAATGATCCTTAGAATTCTTCCCTACCTTATTCCTGTGCTGAGATACAGGCTGCTCCAACCTGCTGTAAAATGCCTTGATTTCGAGAGTGAGCGAAACTAATGAAAACATTGTTGGGGTAAAACCTAAAGGGAAAGACCTAGCACCAAATCCAATTTGCCATCTGATCTAACTTCTGGAGGCAGTCAAAATGATCCTTAGAATTCTTCCCTACCTTATTCCTGTGCTGAGATACAGGCTGCTCCAACCTGCTGTAAAATGCTGATTTCGAGAGGTGAGCGAAACTAATGAAAACATTGTTGGGGTAAAACCTAAAGGGAAAGACCTAGCACCAAATCCAATTTGCCATCTGATCTAACTTCTGGAGGCAGTCAAAATGAGCCTTAGAATTCTTCCCTACCTTATTCCTGTGCTGAGATACAGGCTGCTCCAACCTGCTGTAAAATGCTTGATTTCGAGAGTGAGCGAAACTAATGAAAACATTGTTGGGGTAAAACCTAAAGGGAAAGACCTAGCACCAAATCCAATTTGCCATCTGATCTAACTTCTGGAGGCAGTCAAAATGATCCTTAGAATTCTTCCCTACCTTATTCCTGTGCTGAGATACAGGCTGCTCCAACCTGCTGTAAAATGCTTGATTTCGAGAGTGAGCGAAACTAATGAAACATTGTTGGGGTAAAACCTAAAGGGAAAGACCTAGCACCAAATCCATTTGCCATCTGATTCTAACTTCTGGAGGCAGTCAAAATGAGCCTTAGAATTCTTCCCTACCTTATTCCTGTGCTGAGATACAGGCTGCTCCAACCTGCTGTAAAATGCTTGATTTCGAGAGTGAGCGAAACTAATGAAAACATTGTTGGGGTAAAACCTAAAGGGAAAGACCTAGCACCAAATCCAATTTGCCATCTGATCTAACTTCTGGAGGCAGTCAAAATGAGCCCTTAGAATTCTTCCCTACCTTATTCCTGTGCTGAGATACAGGCTGCTCCAACCTGCTGTAAAATGCTTGATTTCGAGAGTGAGCCGAAACTAATGAAAACATTGTTGGGGGTAAAACCTAAAGGGAAAGACCTAGCACCAAATCCAATTTGCCATCTGATCTAACTTCTGGAGGCAGTCAAAATGAGCCTTAGAATTCTTCCCTACCCTTATTCCTGTGCTGAGATACAGGCTGCTCCAACCTGCTGTAAAATGCTTGATTTCGAGAGTGAGCGAAACTAATGAAAACATTGTTGGGGTAAAACCTAAAGGGGAAAGACCTAGCACCAAATCCAATTTGCCATCTGATCTAACTTCTGGAGGCAGTCAAAATGATCCTTAGAATTCTTCCCTACCTTATTCCTGTGCTGAGAT
Organism: Melanerpes formicivorus; assembly: GCF_026170545.1. NCBI lineage: Eukaryota > Metazoa > Chordata > Aves > Piciformes > Picidae > Melanerpes > Melanerpes formicivorus. Next base: position 12,713 of record NW_027144207.1, on the reverse strand, counting down.
ACAGGCTGCTCCAACCTGCTGTAAAATGCTTGATTTCGAGAGTGAGCGAAACTAATGAAAACATTGTTGGGGTAAAACCTAAAGGGAAAGACCTAGCACCAAATCCAATTTGCCATCTGATCTAACTTCTGGAGGCAGTCAAAATGAGCCTTAGAATTCTTCCCTACCTTATTTCTGTGCTGAGATACAGGCTGCTCCAACCTGCTGTAAAATGCTGGATTTCGAGAGTGAGCGAAACTAATGAAAACATTGTTGGGGTAAAAACCTAAAGGGAAAGACCTAGCACCAAATCCAATATGCCATCTGATCTAACTTCTGGAGGCAGTCAAAATGAGCCTTAGAATTCTTCCCTACCTTATTCCTGTGCTGAGATACAGGCTGCTCCAACCTGCTGTAAAATGCTTGATTTCGAGAGTGAGCGAAACTAATGAAAACATTGTTGGGGTAAAACCTAAAGGGAAAGACCTAGCACCAAATCCAATTTGCCATCTGATCTAACTTCTGGAGGCAGTCAAAATGAGCCTTTCTTCCCTACCTTATTCCTGTGCTGAGATACAGGCTGCTCCAACCTGCTGTAAAATGCTTGATTTCGAGAGTGAGCGAAACTAATGAAAACATTGTTGGGGTAAAACCTAAAGGGAAAGACCTAGCACCAAATCCAATTTGCCATCTGATCTAACTTCTGGAGGCAGTCAAAATGAGCCTTAGAATTCTTCCCTACCTTATTCCTGTGCTGAGATACAGGCTGCTCCAACCTGCTGTAAAATGCTTGATTTCGAGAGTGAGCGAAACTAATGAAAACATTGTTGGGGTAAAACCTAAAGGGAAAGACCTAGCACCAAATCCAATTTGCCATCTGATCTAACTTCTGGAGGCAGTCAAAATGAGCCTTAGAATTCTTCCCTACCTTATTCCTGTGCTGAGATACAGGCTGCTCCAACCTGCTGTAAAATGCTTGATTTCGAGAGTGAGCGAAACTAATGAAAACATTGTTGGGGTAAAACCTAAAGGGAAAGACCTAGCACCAAATCCAATTTGCCATCTGATCTAACTTCTGGAGGCAGTCAAAATGAGCCTTAGAATTCTTCCCCTACCTTATTCCTGTGCTGAGATACAGGCTGCTCCAACCTGCTGTAAAATGCTTGATTTCGAGAGTGAGCGAAACTAATGAAAACATTGTTGGGGTAAAAACCTAAAGGGAAAGACCTAGCACCAAATCCAATTTGCCATCTGATCTAACTTCTGGAGGCAGTCAAAATGATCCTTAGAATTCTTCCCTACCTTATTCCTGTGCTGAGATACAGGCTGCTCCAACCTGCTGTAAAAATGCTTGATTTCGAGAGTGAGCGAAACTAATGAAAACATTGTTGGGGTAAAACCTAAAGGGAAAGACCTAGCACCAAATCCAATTTGCCATCTGATCTAACTTCTGGAGGCAGTCAAAATGAGCCTTAGAATTCTTCCCTACCTTATTCCTGTGCTGAGATACAGGCTGCTCCAACCTGCTGTAAAATGCTTGATTTCGAGAGTGAGCGAAACTAATGAAAACATTGTTGGGGTAAAACCTAAAGGGGAAAGACCTAGCACCAAATCCAATTTGCCATCTGATCTAACTTCTGGAGGCAGTCAAAATGAGCCTTAGAATTCTTCCCTACCTTATTCCTGTGCTGAGATACAGGCTGCTCCAAACCTGCTGTAAAATGCTTGATTTCGAGAGTGAGCGAAACTAATGAAACCATTGTTGGGGTAAAACCTAAAGGGAAAGACCTAGCACCAAATCCAATTTGCCATCTGATCTAACTTCTGGAGGCAGTCAAAATGAGCCTTTGAATTCTTCCCTACCCTTATTCCTGTGCTGAGATACAGGCTGCTCCAACCTGCTGTAAAATGCTTGATTTCGAGAGTGAGCGAAACTAATGAAAACATTGTTGGGGTAAAACCTAAAGGGAAAGACCTAGCACCAAATCCAATTTGCCATCTGATCTAACTTCTGGAGGCAGTCAAAATGATCCTTAGAATTCTTCCCTACCTTATTCCTGTGCTGAGATACAGGCTGCTCCAACCTGCTGTAAAATGCTTGATTTCGAGAGTGAGCGAAACTAATGAAAACATTGTTGGGGTAAAACCTAAAGGGAAAGACCTAGCACCAAATCCAATTTGCCATCTGATCTAACTTCTGGAGGCAGTCAAAATGATCCTTAGAATTCTTCCCTACCTTATTCCTGTGCTGAGATACAGGCTGCTCCAACCTGCTGTAAAATGCTTGATCTCCAGAGTGAGCGAAACTAATGAAAACATTGTTGGGGTAAAACCTAAAGGGAAAGACCTAGCACCAAATCCAATTTGCCATCTGATCTAACTTCTGGAGGCAGTCAAAATGAGCCTTAGAATTCTTCCCTACCTTATTCCTGTGCTGAGATACAGGCTGCTCCAACCTGCTGTAAAATGCTTGATTTCGAGAGTGAGCGAAACTAATGAAAACATTGTTGGGGTAAAACCTAAAGGGAAAGACCTAGCACCAAATCCAATTTGCCATCTGATCTAACTTCTGGAGGCAGTCAAAATGATCCTTAGAATTCTTCCCTACCTTATTCCTGTGCTGAGATACAGGCTGCTCCAACCTGCTGTAAAATGCTTGATTTCGAGAGTGAGCGAAACTAATGAAAACATTGTTGGGGTAAAACCCAAAGGGAAAGACCTAGCACCAAATCCAATTTGCCATCTGATCTAACTTCTGGAGGCAGTCAAAATGATCCTTAGAATTCTTCCCTACCTTATTCCTGTGCTGAGATACAGGCTGCTCCAACCTGCTGTAAAATGCTTGATTTCGAGAGTGAGCGAAACTAATGAAAACATTGTTGGGGGTAAAACCTAAAGGGAAAGACCTAGCACCAAATCCAATTTGCCATCTGATCTAACTTCTGGAGGCAGTCAAAATGATCCTTAGAATTCTTCCCTACCTTATTCCTGTGCTGAGATACAGGCTGCTCCAACCTGCTGTAAAATGCTTGATTTCGAGAGTGAGCGAAACTAATGAAAACATTGTTGGGGTAAAACCTAAAGGGAAAGACCTAGCACCAAATCCAATTTGCCATCTGATCTAACTTCTGGAGGCAGTCAAAATGAGCCTTAGAATTCTTCCCTACCTTATTCCTGTGCTGAGATACAGGCTGCTCCAACCTGCTGTAAAATGCCTTGATTTCGAGAGTGAGCGAAACTAATGAAAACATTGTTGGGGTAAAACCTAAAGGGAAAGACCTAGCACCAAATCCAATTTGCCATCTGATCTAACTTCTGGAGGCAGTCAAAATGATCCTTAGAATTCTTCCCTACCTTATTCCTGTGCTGAGATACAGGCTGCTCCAACCTGCTGTAAAATGCTTGATTTCGAGAGTGAGCGAAACTAATGAAAACATTGTTGGGGTAAAACCTAAAGGGAAAGACCTAGCACCAAATCCAATTTGCCATCTGATCTAACTTCTGGAGGCAGTCAAAATGAGCCTTAGAATTCTTCCCTACCTTATTCCTGTGCTGAGATACAGGCTGCTCCAACCTGCTGTAAAATGCTTGATTTCGAGAGTGAGCGAAACTAATGAAAACATTGTTGGGGTAAAACCTAAAGGGAAAGACCTAGCACCAAATCCAATTTGCCATCTGATCTAACTTCTGGAGGCAGTCAAAATGAGCCTTAGAATTCTTCCCTACCTTATTCCTGTGCTGAGATACAGGCTGCTCCAACCTGCTGTAAAATGCTTGATTTCGAGAGTGAGCGAAACTAATGAAAACATTGTTGGGGTAAAACCTAAAGGGGAAAGACCTAGCACCAAATCCAATTTGCCATCTGATCTAACTTCTGGAGGCAGTCAAAATGAGCCTTAGAATTCTTCCTACCTTATTCCTGTGCTGAGATACAGGCTGCTCCAACCTGCTGTAAATGCTTGATTTCGAGAGTGAGCGAAACTAATGAAAACATTGTTGGGGTAAAACCTAAAGGGAAAGACCTAGCACCAAATCCAATTTTGCCATCTGATCTAACTTCTGGAGGCAGTCAAAATGAGCCTTAGAATTCTTCCCTACCTTATTCCTGTGCTGAGATACAGGCTGCTCCAACCTGCTGTAAAATGCTTGATTTCCACAGTGAGCGAAACTAATGAAAACATTGTTGGGGTAAAAACCTAAAGGGAAAGACCTAGCACCCAAATCCATTTGCCATCTGATCTAACTTCTGGAGGCAGTCAAAATGATCCTTAGAATTCTTCCCTACCTTATTCCTGTGCTGAGATACAGGCTGCTCCAACCTGCTGTAAAATGCTTGATTTCGAGAGTGAGCGAAACTAATGAAAACATTGTTGGGGTAAAACCTAAAGGGAAAGACCTAGCACCAAATCCAATTTGCCATCTGATCTAACTTCTGGAGGCAGTCAAAATGATCCTTAGAATTCTTCCCTACCTTATTCCTGTGCTGAGATACAGGCTGCTCCAACCTGCTGTAAAATGCTTGATTTCGAGAGTGAGCGAAACTAATGAAAACATTCTTGGGGTAAAACCTAAAGGGAAAGACCTAGCACCAAATCCAATTTGCCATCTGATCTAACTTCTGGAGGCAGTCAAAATGAGCCTTAGAATTCTTCCCTACCTTATTCCTGTGCTGAGATACAGGCTGCTCCAACCTGCTGTAAAATGCTTGATTTCGAGAGTGAGCGAAACTAATGAAAAACATTGTTGGGGTAAAACCTAAAGGGAAAGACCTAGCACCAAATTCCATTGGCCATCTGATCTAAACTTCTGGAGGCAGTCAAAATGATCCTTAGAATTCTTCCCTACCTTATTCCTGTGCTGAGATACAGGCTGCTCCAACCTGCTGTAAAATGCTTGATTTCGAGAGTGAGCGAAACTAATGAAAAACATTGTTGGGGTAAAACCTAAAGGGAAAGACCTAGCACCAAATCCAATTTGCCATCTGATCTAACTTCTGGAGGCAGTCAAAATGAGCCTTAGAATTCTTCCCTACCTTATTCCTGTGCTGAGATACAGGCTGCTCCAACCTGCTGTAAAATGCTTGATTTCGAGAGTGAGCGAAACTAATGAAAACATTGTTGGGGTAAAACCTAAAGGGAAAGACCTAGCACCAAATCCAATTTGCCATCTGATCTAACTTCTGGAGGCAGTCAAAATGATCCTTAGAATTCTTCCCTACCTTATTCCTGTGCTGAGATACAGGCTGCTCCAACCTGCTGTAAAAATGCTTGATTTCGAGAGTGAGCGAAACTAATGAAAACATTGTTGGGGTAAAACCTAAAGGGAAAGACCTAGCACCAAATCCAATTTGCCATCTGATCTAACTTCTGGAGGCAGTCAAAATGAGCCTTAGAATTCTTCCCTACCTTATTCCTGTGCTGAGATACAGGCTGCTCCAACCTGCTGTAAAATGCTTGATTTCGAGAGTGAGCGAAACTAATGAAAACATTGTTGGGGTAAAACCTAAAGGGAAAGACCTAGCACCAAATCCAATTTGCCATCTGATCTAACTTCTGGAGGCAGTCAAAATGAGCCTTAGAATTCTTCCCTACCTTATTCCTGTGCTGAGATACAGGCTGCTCCAACCTGCTGTAAAATGCTTGATTTCGAGAGTGAGCGAAACTAATGAAAACATTGTTGGGGTAAAACCTAAAGGGAAAGACCTAGCACCAAATCCAATTTGCCATCTGATCTAACTTCTGGAGGCAGTCAAAATGATCCTTAGAATTCTTCCCTACCTTATTCCTGTGCTGAGATACAGGCTGCTCCAACCTGCTGTAAAATGCTTGATTTCGAGAGTGAGCGAAACTAATGAAAACATTGTTGGGGTAAAACCTAAAGGGAAAGACCTAGCACCAAATCCAATTTGCCATCTGATCTAACTTCTGGAGGCAGTCAAAATGATCCTTTGAATTCTTCCCTACCTTATTCCTGTGCTGAGATACAGGCTGCTCCAACCTGCTGTAAAATGCTTGATTTCGAGAGTGAGCGAAACTAATGAAAACATTGTTGGGGTAAAACCTAAAGGGAAAGACCTAGCACCAAATCCAATTTGCCATCTGATCTAACTTCTGGAGGCAGTCAAAATGATCCTTAGAATTCTTCCCCTACCTTATTCCTGTGCTGAGATACAGGCTGCTCCAACCTGCTGTAAAATGCTTGATTTCGAGAGTGAGCGAAACTAATGAAAACATTGTTGGGGTAAAACCTAAAGGGAAAGACCTAGCACCAAATCCAATTTGCCATCTGATCTAACTTCTGGAGGCAATCAAAATGAGCCTTAGAATTCTTCCCTACCTTATTCCTGTGCTGAGATACAGGCTGCTCCAACCTGCTGTAAAATGCTTGATTTCGAGAGTGAGCGAAACTAATGAAAACATTGTTGGGGTAAAACCTAAAGGGAAAGACCTAGCACCAAATCCAATTTGCCATCTGATCTAACTTCTGGAGGCAGTCAAAATGATCCTTAGAATTCTTCCCTACCTTATTCCTGTGCTGAGATACAGGCTGCTCCAACCTGCTGTAAAATGCTTGATTTCGAGAGTGAGCGAAACTAATGAAAACATTGTTGGGGTAAAACCTAAAGGGAAAGACCTAGCACCAAATCCAATTTGCCATCTGATCTAACTTCTGGAGGCAGTCAAAATGAGCCTTAGAATTCTTTCCCTACCTTATTCCTGTGCTGAGATACAGGCTGCTCCAACCTGCTGTAAAATGCTTGATTTCGAGAGTGAGCGAAACTAATGAAAACATTGTTGGGGTAAAACCTAAAGGGAAAGACCTAGCACCAAATCCAATTTGCCATCTGATCTAACTTCTGGAGGCAGTCAAAATGAGCCTTAGAATTCTTCCTACCTTATTCCTGTGCTGAGATACAGGCTGCTCCAACCTGCTGTAAAATGCTTGATTTCGAGAGTGAGCGAAACTAATGAAAACATTGTTGGGGTAAAACCTAAGGGAAAGACCTAGCACCAAATCCAATTTGCCATCTGATCTAACTTCTGGAGGCAGTCAAAATGAGCCTTAGAATTCTTCCCTACCTTATTCCTGTGCTGAGATACAGGCTGCTCCAACCTGCTGTAAAATGCTTGATTTCGAGAGTGAGCGAAACTAATGAAAACATTGTTGGGGTAAAACCTAAAGGGAAAGACCTAGCACCAATCCAATTTGCCATCTGATCTAACTTCTGGAGGCAGTCAAAATGAGCCTTAGAATTCTTTCCCTACCTTATTCCTGTGCTGAGATACAGGCTGCTCCAACCTGCTGTAAAATGCTTGATTTCGAGAGTGAGCGAAACTAATGAAAACATTGTTGGGGTAAAACCTAAAGGAAAGACTAGCACCAAATCCAATTTGCCATCTGATCTAACTTCTGGAGGCAGTCAAAATGAGCCTTAGAATTCTTCCCTACCTTATTCCTGTGCTGAGATACAGGCTGCTCCAACCTGCTGTAAAATGCTTGATTTCGAGAGTGAGCGAAACTAATGAAAACATTGTTGGGGTAAAACCTAAAGGGAAAGACTAGCACCAAATCCAATTTGCCATCTGATCTAACTTCTGGAGGCAGTCAAATGATCCTTAGAATTCTTCCCTACCTTATTCCTGTGCTGAGATACAGGCTGCTCCAACCTGCTGTAAAATGCTTGATTTCGAGAGTGAGCGAAACTAATGAAAACATTGTTGGGGTAAAACCTAAAGGGAAAGACCTAGCACCAAATCCAATTTGCCATCTGATCTAACTTCTGGAGGCAGTCAAAATGATCCTTAGAATTCTTCCCTACCTTATTCCTGTGCTGAGATACAGGCTGCTCCAACCTGCTGTAAAATGCTTGATTTCGAGAGTGAGCGAAAACTAATGAAAACATTCTTGGGGTAAAACCTAAAGGGAAAGACCTAGCACCAAATCCAATTTGCCATCTGATCTAACTTCTTGGAGGCAGTCAAAATGATCCTTAGAATTCTTCCCTACCTTATTCCTGTGCTGAGATACAGGCTGCCTCCAACCTGCTGTAAAATGCTTGATTTCGAGAGTGAGCGAAACTAATGAAAACATTGTTGGGTAAAACCTAAAGGGAAAAGACCTAGCACCAAATCCAATTTGCCATCTGATCTAACTTCTGGAGGCAGTCAAAAATGAGCCTTAGAATTCTTCCCTACCTTATTCCTGTGCTGAGATACAGGCTGCTCCAACCTGCTGTAAAATGCTTGATTTCGAGAGTGAGCGAAACTAATGAAAACATTGTTGGGGTAAAACCTAAAGGGAAAGACCTAGCACCAAATCCAATTTGCCATCTGATCTAACTTCTGGAGGCAGTCAAAATGAGGCCTTAGAATTCTTCCCTACCTTATTCCTGTGCTGAGATACAGGCTGCTCCAACCTGCTGTAAAATGCTTGATTTCGAGAGTGAGCGAAACTAATGGAAAACATTGTTGGGGTAAAACCTAAAGGAAAGACCTAGCACCAAATCCAATTTGCCATCTGATCTAACTTCTGGAGGCAGTCAAAAATGATCCTTAGAATTCTTCCCTACCTTATTCCTGTGCTGAGATACAGGCTGCTCCAACCTGCTGTAAAATGCTTGATTTCGAGAGTGAGCGAAACTAATGAAAACATTGTTGGGGGTAAAACCTAAAGGGAAAGACCTAGCACCAAATCCAATTTGCCATCTGATCTAACTTCTGGAGGCAGTCAAAATGATCCTTAGAATTCTTCCCTACCTTATTCCTGTGCTGAGATACAGGCTGCTCCAACCTGCTGTAAAATGCTTGATTTCGAGAGTGAGCGAAACTAATGAAAACATTGTTGGGGTAAAACCTAAAGGGAAAGACCTAGCACCAAATCCAATTTGCCATCTGATCTAACTTCTGGAGGCAGTCAAAATGATCCTTAGAATTCTTCCCTACCTTATTCCTGTGCTGAGATACAGGCTGCTCCAACCTGCTGTAAAATGCTTGATTTCGAGAGTGAGCGAAACTAATGAAAACATTGTTGGGGTAAAACCTAAAGGGAAAGACCTAGCACCAAATCCAATTTGCCATCTGATCTAACTTCTGGAGGCAGTCAAAATGAGCCTTAGAATTCTTCCCTACCTTATTCCTGTGCTGAGATACAGGCTGCTCCAACCTGCTGTAAAATGCTTGATTTCGAGAGTGAGCGAAACTAATGAAAACATTGTTGGGGTAAAACCTAAAGGGAAAGACCTAGCACCAAATTCCATTGGCCATCTGATCTAACTTCTGGAGGCAGTCAAAATGATCCTTAGAATTCTTCCCCTACCTTATTCCTGTGCTGAGATACAGGCTGCTCCAACCTGCTGTAAAATGCTTGATTTCGAGAGTGAGCGAAACTAATGAAAACATTGTTGGGGTAAAACCTAAAGGGAAAGACCTAGCACCAAATCCAATTTGCCATCTGATCTAACTTCTGGAGGCAGTCAAAATGAGCCTTAGAATTCTTCCCTACCTTATTCTGTGCTGAGATACAGGCTGCTCCAACCTGCTGTAAAATGCTTGATTTCGAGAGTGAGCGAAACTAATGAAAACATTGTTGGGGTAAAACCTAAAGGGAAAGACCTAGCACCAAATCCAATTTGCCATCTGATCTAACTTCTGGAGGCAGTCAAAATGATCCTTAGAATTCTTCCCTACCATTCCCCCCTGTGCTGAGATACAGGCTGCTCAACCTGCTGTAAAATGCTTGATTTCGAGAGTGAGCGAAACTATGAAAACATTGTTGGGGTAAAACCTAAAGGGAAAGACCTAGCACCAAATCCAATTTGCCATCTGATCTAACTTCTGGAGGCAGTCAAAATGATCCTTAGAATTCTTCCCTACCTTATTCCTGTGCTGAGATACAGGCTGCTCCAACCTGCTGTAAAATGCTTGATTTCGAGAGTGAGCGAAACTAATGAAAACATTGTTGGGGTAAAACCTAAAGGGAAAGACCTAGCACCAAATCCAATTTGCCATCTGATCTAACTTCTGGAGGCAGTCAAAATGAGCCTTAGAATTCTTCCCTACCTTATTCCTGTGCTGAGATACAGGCTGCTCCAACCTGCTGTAAAATGCTTGATTTCGAGAGTGAGCGAAACTAATGAAAACATTGTTGGGGTAAAACCTAAAGGGAAAGACCTAGCAACCAAATCCAATTTGCCATCTGATCTAACTTCTGGAGGCAGTCAAAATGATCCTTAGAATTCTTCCCTACCTTATTCCTGTGCTGAGATACAGGCTGCTCCAACCTGCTGTAAAATGCTTGATTTCGAGAGTGAGCGAAACTAATGAAAACATTGTTGGGGTAAAACCTAAAGGGAAAGACCTAGCACCAATCCAATTTGCCATCTGATCTAACTTCTGGAGGCAGTCAAAATGATCCTTTGAATTCTTCCCTACCTTATTCCTGTGCTGAGATACAGGCTGCTCCAACCTGCTGTAAAATGCTTGATTTCGAGAGTGAGCGAAACTAATGAAAACATTGTTGGGGTAAAACCTAAAGGGAAAGACCATAGCACCAAATCCAATTTGCCATCTGATCTAACTTCTGGAGGCAGTCAAAATGATCCTTAGAATTCTTCCCTACCCTTATTCCTGTGCTGAGATACAGGCTGCTCCAACCTGCTGTAAAATGCTTGATTTCGAGAGTGAGCGAAACTAATGAAAACATTGTTGGGTAAAACCTAAAGGGAAAGACCTAGCACCAAATCCAATTTGCCATCTGATCTAACTTCTGGAGGCAGTCAAATGAGCCTTAGAATTCTTCCCTACCTTATTCCTGTGCTGAGATACAGGCTGCTCCAACCTGCTGTAAAATGCTTGATTTCGAGAGTGAGCGAAACTAATGAAAACATTGTTGGGGTAAAACCTAAAGGGAAAGACCTAGCACCAAATCCAAATTTGCCATCTGATCTAACTTCTGGAGGCAGTCAAAATGATCCTTAGAATTCTTCCCTACCTTATTCCTGTGCTGAGATACAGGCTGCTCCAACCTGCTGTAAAATGCTTGATTTCGAGAGTGAGCGAAACTAATGAAAACATTGTTGGGGTAAAACCTAAAGGGAAAGACCTAGCACCAAATCCAATTTGCCATCTGATCTAACTTCTGGAGGCAGTCAAAAATGAGCCTTAGAATTCTTCCCTACCTTATTCCTGTGCTGAGATACAGGCTGCTCCAACCTGCTGTAAAAATGCTTGATTTCGAGAGTGAGCGAAACTAATGAAAAACATTGTTGGGGTAAAACCTAAAGGGAAAGACCTAGCACCAAATCAATTTGCCATCTGATCTAACTTCTGGAGGCAGTCAAAATGAGCCTTAGAATTCTTCCCTACCTTATTCCTGTGCTGAGATACAGCTGCTCCAACCTGCTGTAAAATGCTTGATTTCGAGAGTGAGCGAAACTAATGAAAACATTGTTGGGGTAAAACCTAAAGGGAAAGACCTAGCACCAAATCCAATTTGCCATCTGATCTAACTTCTGGAGGCAGTCAAAATGAGCCTAGAATTCTTCCCTACCTTATTCCTGTGCTGAGATACAGGCTGCTCCAACCTGCTGTAAAATGCTTGATTCGAGAGTGAGCGAAACTAATGAAAACATTGTTGGGGTAAAACCTAAAGGGAAAGACCTAGCACCAAATCCAATTTGCCATCTGATCTAACTTCTGGAGCAGTCAAAATGATCCTTAGAATTCTTCCCTACCTTATTCCTGTGCTGAGATACAGGCTGCTCCAACCTGCTGTAAAATGCTTGATTTCGAGAGTGAGCGAAACTAATGAAAACATTGTTGGGGTAAAACCTAAAGGGAAAGACCTAGCACCAAATCCAATTTGCCATCTGATCTAACTTCTTGGAGGCAGTCAAAATGAGCCTTAGAATTCTTCCCTACCTTATTCCTGTGCTGAGATACAGGCTGCTCCAACCTGCTGTAAAATGCTTGATTTCGAGAGAGTGAGCGAAACTAATGAAAACATTGTTGGGGGTAAAACCTAAAGGGAAAGACCTAGCACCAAATCCAATTTGCCATCTGATCTAACTTCTGGAGGCAGTCAAAATGAGCCTTAGAATTCTTCCCTACCTTATTCCTGTGCTGAGATACAGGCTGCTCCAACCTGCTGTAAAATGCTTGATTTCGAGAGTGAGCGAAACTAATGAAAACATTGTTGGGGTAAAACCTAAAGGGAAAGACCTAGCACCAAATCCAATTTGCCATCTGATCTAACTTCTGGAGGCAGTCAAAATGAGCCTTAGAATTCTTCCCTACCTTATTCCTGTGCTGAGATACAGGCTGCTCCAACCTGCTGTAAAATGCTTGATTTCGAGAGTGAGCGAAACTAATGAAAACATTGTTGGGGTAAAACCTAAAGGGAAAGACCTAGCACCAAATCCAATTTGCCATCTGATCTAACTTCTGGAGGCAGTCAAAATGAGCCTTAGAATTCTTCCCTACCTTATTCCTGTGCTGAGATACAGGCTGCTCCAACCTGCTGTAAAATGCTTGATTTCGAGAGTGAGCGAAACTAATGAAAACATTGTTGGGGTAAAACCTAAAGGGAAAGACCTAGCACCAAATCCAATTTGCCCATCTGATCTAACTTCTGGAGGCAGTCAAAATGATCCTTAGAATTCTTCCCTACCTTATTCCTGTGCTGAGATACAGGCTGCTCCAACCTGCTGTAAAATGCTTGATTCGAGAGTGAGCGAA
>NW_027144206.1:0-40419 GCF_026170545.1 Melanerpes formicivorus | reverse complement strand
GCTAGGTCTTTCCCTTTAGGTTTTACCCCAACAATGTTTTCATTAGTTTCGCTCACTCTCGAAATCAAGCATTTTACAGCAGGTTGGAGCAGCCTGTATCTCAGCACAGGAATAAGGTAGGGAAGAATTCTAAGGATCATTTTGACTGCCTCCAGAAGTTAGATCAGATGGCAAATTGGATTTGGTGCTAGGTCTTTCCCTTTAGGTTTTACCCCAACAATGTTTTCATTAGTTTCGCTCACTCTCGAAATCAAGCATTTTACAGCAGGTTGGAGCAGCCTGTATCTCAGCACAGGAATAAGGTAGGGAAGAATTCTAAGGATCATTTTGACTGCCTCCAGAAGTTAGATCAGATGGCAAATTGGATTTGGTGCTAGGTCTTTCCCTTTAGGTTTTACCCCAACAATGTTTTCATTAGTTTCGCTCACTCTCGAAATCAAGCATTTTACAGCAGGTTGGAGCAGCCTGTATCTCAGCACAGGAATAAGGTAGGGAAGAATTCAAATACTCATTTTGACTGCCTCCAGAAGTTAGATCAGATGGCAAATTGGATTTGGTGCTAGGTCTTTCCCTTTAGGTTTTACCCCAACAATGTTTTCATTAGTTTCGCTCACTCTCGAAATCAAGCATTTTACAGCAGGTTGGAGCAGCCTGTATCTCAGCACAGGAATAAGGTAGGGAAGAATTCTAAGGATCATTTTGACTGCCTCCAGAAGTTAGATCAGATGGCAAATTGGATTTGGTGCTAGGTCTTTCCCTTTAGGTTTTTACCCCAACAATGTTTTCATTAGTTTCGCTCACTCTCGAAATCAAGCATTTTACAGCAGGTTGGAGCAGCCTGTATCTCAGCACAGGAATAAGGTAGGGAAGAATTCTAAGGATCATTTTGACTGCCTCCAGAAGTTAGATCAGATGGCAAATTGGATTTGGTGCTAGGTCTTTCCCTTTAGGTTTTACCCCAACAATGTTTTCATTAGTTTCGCTCACTCTCGAAATCAAGCATTTTACAGCAGGTTGGAGCAGCCTGTATCTCAGCACAGGAATAAGGTAGGGAAGAATTCTAAGGATCATTTTGACTGCCTCCAGAAGTTAGATCAGATGGCAAATTGGATTTGGTTGCTAGGTCTTTCCCTTTAGGTTTTACCCCAACAATGTTTTCATTAGTTTCGCTCACTCTCGAAATCAAGCATTTTACAGCAGGTAGGAGCAGCCTGTATCTCAGCACAGGAATAAGGTAGGGAAGAATTCTAAGGATCATTTTGACTGCCTCCAGAAGTTAGATCAGATGGCAAATTGGATTTGGTGCTAGGTCTTTCCCTTTAGGTTTTACCCCCAACAATGTTTTCATTAGTTTCGCTCACTCTCGAAATCAAGCATTTTACAGCAGGTTGGAGCAGCCTGTATCTCAGCACAGGAATAAGGTAGGGAAGAATTCTAAGGATCATTTTGACTGCCTCCAGAAGTTAGATCAGATGGCAAATTGGATTTGGTGCTAGGTCTTTCCCTTTAGGTTTTACCCCAACAATGTTTTCATTAGTTTCGCTCACTCTCGAAATCAAGCATTTTACAGCAGGTTGGAGCAGCCTGTATCTCAGCACAGGAATAAGGTAGGGAAGAATTCTAAGGATCATTTTGACTACCTCCAGAAGTTAGATCAGATGGCAAATTGGATTTGGTGCTAGGTCTTTCCCTTTAGGTTTTACCCCAACAATGTTTTCATTAGTTTCGCTCACTCTCGAAATCAAGCATTTTACAGCAGGTTGGAGCAGCCTGTATCTCAGCACAGGAATAAGGTAGGGAAGAATTCTAAGGATCATTTTGACTGCCTCCAGAAGTTAGATCAGATGGCAAATTGGATTTGGTGCTAGGTCTTTCCCTTTAGGTTTTACCCCAACAATGTTTTCATTAGTTTCGCTCACTCTCGAAATCAAGCATTTTACAGCAGGTTGGAGCAGCCTGTATCTCAGCACAGGAATAAGGTAGGGAAGAATTCAAATACTCATTTTGACTGCCTCCAGAAGTTAGATCAGATGGCAAATTGGATTTGGTGCTAGGTCTTTCCCTTTAGGTTTTACCCCAACAATGTTTTCATTAGTTTCGCTCACTCTCGAAATCAAGCATTTTACAGCAGGTTGGAGCAGCCTGTATCTCAGCACAGGAATAAGGTAGGGAAGAATTCTAAGGATCATTTTGACTGCCTCCAGAAGTTAGATCAGATGGCAAATTGGATTTGGTGCTAGGTCTTTCCTTTAGGTTTTACCCCAACAATGTTTTCATTAGTTTCGCTCACTCTCGAAATCAAGCATTTTACAGCAGGTTGGAGCAGCCTGTATCTCAGCACAGGAATAAGGTAGGGAAGAATTCTAAGGATCATTTTGACTGCCTCCAGAAGTTAGATCAGATGGCAAATTGGATTTGGTGCTAGGTCTTTCCCTTTAGGTTTTACCCCAACAATGTTTTCATTAGTTTCGCTCACTCTCGAAATCAAGCATTTTACAGCAGGTTGGAGCAGCCTGTATCTCAGCACAGGAATAAGGTAGGGAAGAATTCAAATACTCATTTTGACTGCCTCCAGAAGTTAGATCAGATGGCAAATTGGATTTGGTGCTAGGTCTTTCCCTTTAGGTTTTACCCCAACAATGTTTTCATTAGTTTCGCTCACTCTCGAAATCAAGCATTTTACAGCAGGTTGGAGCAGCCTGTATCTCAGCACAGGAATAAGGTAGGGAAGAATTCTAAGGATCATTTTGACTGCCTCCAGAAGTTAGATCAGATGGCAAATTGGATTTGGTGCTAGGTCTTTCCCTTTAGGTTTTACCCCAACAATGTTTTCATTAGTTTCGCTCACTCTCGAAATCAAGCATTTTACAGCAGGTTGGAGCAGCCTGTATCTCAGCACAGGAATAAGGTAGGGAAGAATTCTAAGGATCATTTTGACTGCCTCCAGAAGTTAGATCAGATGGCAAATTGGATTTGGTGCTAGGTCTTTCCCTTTAGGTTTTACCCCAACAATGTTTTCATTAGTTTCGCTCACTCTCGAAATCAAGCATTTTACAGCAGGTTGGAGCAGCCTGTATCTCAGCACAGGAATAAGGTAGGGAAGAATTCTAAGGATCATTTTGACTGCCTCCAGAAGTTAGATCAGATGGCAAATTGGATTTGGTGCTAGGTCTTTCCCTTTAGGTTTTACCCCAACAATGTTTTCATTAGTTTCGCTCACTCTCGAAATCAAGCATTTTACAGCAGGTTGGAGCAGCCTGTATCTCAGCACAGGAATAAGGTAGGGAAGAATTCAAATACTCATTTTGACTGCCTCCAGAAGTTAGATCAGATGGCAAATTGGATTTGGTGCTAGGTCTTTCCCTTTAGGTTTTACCCCAACAATGTTTTCATTAGTTTCGCTCACTCTCGAAATCAAGCATTTTACAGCAGGTTGGAGCAGCCTGTATCTCAGCACAGGAATAAGGTAGGGAAGAATTCTAAGGATCATTTTGACTGCCTCCAGAAGTTAGATCAGATGGCAAATTGGATTTGGTGCTAGGTCTTTCCCTTTAGGTTTTACCCCAACAATGTTTTCATTAGTTTCGCTCACTCTCGAAATCAAGCATTTTTACAGCAGGTTGGAGCAGCCTGTATCTCAGCACAGGAATAAGGTAGGGAAGAATTCTAAGGATCATTTTGACTGCCTCCAGAAGTTAGATCAGATGGCAAATTGGATTTGGTGCTAGGTCTTTCCCTTTAGGTTTTACCCCAACAATGTTTTCATTAGTTTCGCTCACTCTCGAAATCAAGCATTTTACAGCAGGTTGGAGCAGCCTGTATCTCAGCACAGGAATAAGGTAGGGAAGAATTCTAAGGATCATTTTGACTACCTCCAGAAGTTAGATCAGATGGCAAATTGGATTTGGTGCTAGGTCTTTCCCTTTAGGTTTTACCCCAACAATGTTTTCATTAGTTTCGCTCACTCTCGAAATCAAGCATTTTACAGCAGGTTGGAGCAGCCTGTATCTCAGCACAGGAATAAGGTAGGGAAGAATTCTAAGGATCATTTTGACTGCCTCCAGAAGTTAGATCAGATGGCAAATTGGATTTGGTGCTAGGTCTTTCCCTTTAGGTTTTACCCCAACAATGTTTTCATTAGTTTCGCTCACTCTCGAAATCAAGCATTTTACAGCAGGTTGGAGCAGCCTGTATCTCAGCACAGGAATAAGGTAGGGAAGAATTCAAATACTCATTTTGACTGCCTCCAGAAGTTAGATCAGATGGCAAATTGGATTTGGTGCTAGGTCTTTCCCTTTAGGTTTTACCCCAACAATGTTTTCATTAGTTTCGCTCACTCTCGAAATCAAGCATTTTACAGCAGGTTGGAGCAGCCTGTATCTCAGCACAGGAATAAGGTAGGGAAGAATTCTAAGGATCATTTTGACTGCCTCCAGAAGTTAGATCAGATGGCAAATTGGATTTGGTGCTAGGTCTTTCCCTTTAGGTTTTACCCCAACAATGTTTTCATTAGTTTCGCTCACTCTCGAAATCAAGCATTTTACAGCAGGTTGGAGCAGCCTGTATCTCAGCACAGGAATAAGGTAGGGAAGAATTCTAAGGATCATTTTGACTGCCTCCAGAAGTTAGATCAGATGGCAAATTGGATTTGGTGCTAGGTCTTTCCCTTTAGGTTTTACCCCAACAATGTTTTCATTAGTTTCGCTCACTCTCGAAATCAAGCATTTTACAGCAGGTTGGAGCAGCCTGTATCTCAGCACAGGAATAAGGTAGGGAAGAATTCTAAGGATCATTTTGACTGCCTCCAGAAGTTAGATCAGATGGCAAATTGGATTTGGTGCTAGGTCTTTCCCTTTAGGTTTTACCCCAACAATGTTTTCATTAGTTTCGCTCACTCTCGAAATCAAGCATTTTACAGCAGGTTGGAGCAGCCTGTATCTCAGCACAGGAATAAGGTAGGGAAGAATTCAAATACTCATTTTGACTGCCTCCAGAAGTTAGATCAGATGGCAAATTGGATTTGGTGCTAGGTCTTTCCCTTTAGGTTTTACCCCAACAATGTTTTTCATTAGTTTCGCTCACTCTCGAAATCAAGCATTTTACAGCAGGTTGGAGCAGCCTGTATCTCAGCACAGGAATAAGGGTAGGGAAGAATTCTAAGGATCATTTTGACTGCCTCCAGAAGTTAGATCAGATGGCAAATTGGATTTGGTGCTAGGTCTTTCCCTTTAGGTTTTACCCCAACAATGTTTTCATTAGTTTCGCTCACTCTCGAAATCAAGCATTTTACAGCAGGTTGGAGCAGCCTGTATCTCAGCACAGGAATAAGGTAGGGAAGAATTCTAAGGATCATTTTGACTGCCTCCAGAAGTTAGATCAGATGGCAAATTGGATTTGGTGCTAGGTCTTTCCCTTTAGGTTTTACCCCAACAATGTTTTCATTAGTTTCGCTCACTCTCGAAATCAAGCATTTTACAGCAGGTTGGAGCAGCCTGTATCTCAGCACAGGAATAAGGTAGGGAAGAATTCTAAGGATCATTTTGACTGCCTCCAGAAGTTAGATCAGATGGCAAATTGGATTTGGTGCTAGGTCTTTCCCTTTAGGTTTTACCCCAACAATGTTTTCATTAGTTTCGCTCACTCTCGAAATCAAGCATTTTACAGCAGGTAGGAGCAGCCTGTATCTCAGCACAGGAATAAGGTAGGGAAGAATTCTAAGGATCATTTTGACTGCCTCCAGAAGTTAGATCAGATGGCAAATTGGATTTGGTGCTAGGTCTTTCCCTTTAGGTTTTACCCCAACAATGTTTTCATTAGTTTCGCTCACTCTCGAAATCAAGCATTTTACAGCAGGTTGGAGCAGCCTGTATCTCAGCACAGGAATAAGGTAGGGAAGAATTCTAAGGATCATTTTGACTGCCTCCAGAAGTTAGATCAGATGGCAAATTGGATTTGGTGCTAGGTCTTTCCCTTTAGGTTTTACCCCAACAATGTTTTCATTAGTTTCGCTCACTCTCGAAATCAAGCATTTTACAGCAGGTTGGAGCAGCCTGTATCTCAGCACAGGAATAAGGTAGGGAAGAATTCTAAGGATCATTTTGACTACCTCCAGAAGTTAGATCAGATGGCAAATTGGATTTGGTGCTAGGTCTTTCCCTTTAGGTTTTACCCCAACAATGTTTTCATTAGTTTCGCTCACTCTCGAAATCAAGCATTTTACAGCAGGTTGGAGCAGCCTGTATCTCAGCACAGGAATAAGGTAGGGAAGAATTCTAAGGATCATTTTGACTGCCTCCAGAAGTTAGATCAGATGGCAAATTGGATTTGGTGCTAGGTCTTTCCCTTTAGGTTTTACCCCAACAATGTTTTCATTAGTTTCGCTCACTCTCGAAATCAAGCATTTTACAGCAGGTTGGAGCAGCCTGTATCTCAGCACAGGAATAAGGTAGGGAAGAATTCAAATACTCATTTTGACTGCCTCCAGAAGTTAGATCAGATGGCAAATTGGATTTGGTGCTAGGTCTTTCCCTTTAGGTTTTACCCCAACAATGTTTTCATTAGTTTCGCTCACTCTCGAAATCAAGCATTTTACAGCAGGTTGGAGCAGCCTGTATCTCAGCACAGGAATAAGGTAGGGAAGAATTCTAAGGATCATTTTGACTGCCTCCAGAAGTTAGATCAGATGGCAAATTGGATTTGGTGCTAGGTCTTTCCCTTTAGGTTTTACCCCAACAATGTTTTCATTAGTTTCGCTCACTCTCGAAATCAAGCATTTTACAGCAGGTTGGAGCAGCCTGTATCTCAGCACAGGAATAAGGTAGGGAAGAATTCTAAGGATCATTTTGACTGCCTCCAGAAGTTAGATCAGATGGCAAATTGGATTTGGTGCTAGGTCTTTCCCTTTAGGTTTTACCCCAACAATGTTTTCATTAGTTTCGCTCACTCTCGAAATCAAGCATTTTACAGCAGGTTGGAGCAGCCTGTATCTCAGCACAGGAATAAGGTAGGGAAGAATTCAAATACTCATTTTGACTGCCTCCAGAAGTTAGATCAGATGGCAAATTGGATTTGGTGCTAGGTCTTTCCCTTTAGGTTTTACCCCAACAATGTTTTCATTAGTTTCGCTCACTCTCGAAATCAAGCATTTTACAGCAGGTTGGAGCAGCCTGTATCTCAGCACAGGAATAAGGTAGGGAAGAATTCTAAGGATCATTTTGACTGCCTCCAGAAGTTAGATCAGATGGCAAATTGGATTTGGTGCTAGGTCTTTCCCTTTAGGTTTTACCCCAACAATGTTTTCATTAGTTTCGCTCACTCTCGAAATCAAGCATTTTACAGCAGGTTGGAGCAGCCTGTATCTCAGCACAGGAATAAGGTAGGGAAGAATTCTAAGGATCATTTTGACTGCCTCCAGAAGTTAGATCAGATGGCAAATTGGATTTGGTGCTAGGTCTTTCCCTTTAGGTTTTACCCCAACAATGTTTTCATTAGTTTCGCTCACTCTCGAAATCAAGCATTTTACAGCAGGTTGGAGCAGCCTGTATCTCAGCACAGGAATAAGGTAGGGAAGAATTCTAAGGATCATTTTGACTGCCTCCAGAAGTTAGATCAGATGGCAAATTGGATTTGGTGCTAGGTCTTTCCCTTTAGGTTTTACCCCAACAATGTTTTCATTAGTTTCGCTCACTCTCGAAATCAAGCATTTTACAGCAGGTTGGAGCAGCCTGTATCTCAGCACAGGAATAAGGTAGGGAAGAATTCTAAGGATCATTTTGACTGCCTCCAGAAGTTAGATCAGATGGCAAATTGGATTTGGTGCTAGGTCTTTCCCTTTAGGTTTTACCCCAACAATGTTTTCATTAGTTTCGCTCACTCTCGAAATCAAGCATTTTTACAGCAGGTTGGAGCAGCCTGTATCTCAGCACAGGAATAAGGTAGGGAAGAATTCTAAGGATCATTTTGACTGCCTCCAGAAGTTAGATCAGATGGCAAATTGGATTTGGTGCTAGGTCTTTCCCTTTAGGTTTTACCCCAACAATGTTTTCATTAGTTTCGCTCACTCTCGAAATCAAGCATTTTACAGCAGGTTGGAGCAGCCTGTATCTCAGCACAGGAATAAGGTAGGGAAGAATTCTAAGGATCATTTTGACTGCCTCCAGAAGTTAGATCAGATGGCAAATTGGATTTTGGTGCTAGGTCTTTCCCTTTAGGTTTTACCCCAACAATGTTTTCATTAGTTTCGCTCACTCTCGAAATCAAGCATTTTACAGCAGGTTGGAGCAGCCTGTATCTCAGCACAGGAATAAGGTAGGGAAGAATTCTAAGGATCAATTTTGACTGCCTCCAGAAGTTAGATCAGATGGCAAATTGGATTTGGTGCTAGGTCTTTCCCTTTAGGTTTTACCCCAACAATGTTTTCATTAGTTTCGCTCACTCTCGAAATCAAGCATTTTACAGCAGGTTGGAGCAGCCTGTATCTCAGCACAGGAATAAGGTAGGGAAGAATTCAAATACTCATTTTGACTGCCTCCAGAAGTTAGATCAGATGGCAAATTGGATTTGGTGCTAGGTCTTTCCCTTTAGGTTTTACCCCCAACAATGTTTTCATTAGTTTCGCTCACTCTCGAAATCAAGCATTTTACAGCAGGTTGGAGCAGCCTGTATCTCAGCACAGGAATAAGGTAGGGAAGAATTCTAAGGATCATTTTGACTGCCTCCAGAAGTTAGATCAGATGGCAAATTGGATTTGGTGCTAGGTCTTTCCCTTTAGGTTTTACCCCAACAATGTTTTCATTAGTTTCGCTCACTCTCGAAATCAAGCATTTTACAGCAGGTTGGAGCAGCCTGTATCTCAGCACAGGAATAAGGTAGGGAAGAATTCTAAGGATCATTTTGACTGCCTCCAGAAGTTAGATCAGATGGCAAATTGGATTTGGTGCTAGGTCTTTCCCTTTAGGTTTTACCCCAACAATGTTTTCATTAGTTTCGCTCACTCTCGAAATCAAGCATTTTACAGCAGGTTGGAGCAGCCTGTATCTCAGCACAGGAATAAGGTAGGGAAGAATTCTAAGGATCATTTTGACTGCCTCCAGAAGTTAGATCAGATGGCAAATTGGATTTGGTGCTAGGTCTTTCCCTTTAGGTTTTACCCCAACAATGTTTTCATTAGTTTCGCTCACTCTCGAAATCAAGCATTTTACAGCAGGTTGGAGCAGCCTGTATCTCAGCACAGGAATAAGGTAGGGAAGAATTCAAATACTCATTTTGACTGCCTCCAGAAGTTAGATCAGATGGCAAATTGGATTTGGTGCTAGGTCTTTCCCTTTAGGTTTTACCCCAACAATGTTTTCATTAGTTTCGCTCACTCTCGAAATCAAGCATTTTACAGCAGGTTGGAGCAGCCTGTATCTCAGCACAGGAATAAGGTAGGGAAGAATTCTAAGGATCATTTTGACTGCCTCCAGAAGTTAGATCAGATGGCAAATTGGATTTGGTGCTAGGTCTTTCCCTTTAGGTTTTACCCCAACAATGTTTTCATTAGTTTCGCTCACTCTCGAAATCAAGCATTTTACAGCAGGTTGGAGCAGCCTGTATCTCAGCACAGGAATAAGGTAGGGAAGAATTCTAAGGATCATTTTGACTGCCTCCAGAAGTTAGATCAGATGGCAAATTGGATTTGGTGCTAGGTCTTTCCCTTTAGGTTTTACCCCAACAATGTTTTCATTAGTTTCGCTCACTCTCGAAATCAAGCATTTTACAGCAGGTTGGAGCAGCCTGTATCTCAGCACAGGAATAAGGTAGGGAAGAATTCTAAGGATCATTTTGACTGCCTCCAGAAGTTAGATCAGATGGCAAATTGGATTTGGTGCTAGGTCTTTCCCTTTAGGTTTTACCCCAACAATGTTTTCATTAGTTTCACTCACTCTCGAAATCAAGCATTTTACAGCAGGTTGGAGCAGCCTGTATCTCAGCACAGGAATAAGGTAGGGAAGAATTCTAAGGATCATTTTGACTGCCTCCAGAAGTTAGATCAGATGGCAAATTGGATTTGGTGCTAGGTCTTTCCCTTTAGGTTTTACCCCAACAATGTTTTCATTAGTTTCGCTCACTCTCGAAATCAAGCATTTTACAGCAGGTTGGAGCAGCCTGTATCTCAGCACAGGAATAAGGTAGGGAAGAATTCTAAGGATCATTTTGACTGCCTCCAGAAGTTAGATCAGATGGCAAATTGGATTTGGTGCTAGGTCTTTCCCTTTAGGTTTTACCCCAACAATGTTTTCATTAGTTTCGCTCACTCTCGAAATCAAGCATTTTACAGCAGGTTGGAGCAGCCTGTATCTCAGCACAGGAATAAGGTAGGGAAGAATTCTAAGGATCATTTTGACTGCCTCCAGAAGTTAGATCAGATGGCAAATTGGATTTGGTGCTAGGTCTTTCCCTTTAGGTTTTACCCCAACAATGTTTTCATTAGTTTCGCTCACTCTCGAAATCAAGCATTTTACAGCAGGTTGGAGCAGCCTGTATCTCAGCACAGGAATAAGGTAGGGAAGAATTCAAATACTCATTTTGACTGCCTCCAGAAGTTAGATCAGATGGCAAATTGGATTTGGTGCTAGGTCTTTCCCTTTAGGTTTTACCCCAACAATGTTTTCATTAGTTTCGCTCACTCTCGAAATCAAGCATTTTACAGCAGGTTGGAGCAGCCTGTATCTCAGCACAGGAATAAGGTAGGGAAGAATTCAAATACTCATTTTGACTGCCTCCAGAAGTTAGATCAGATGGCAAATTGGATTTGGTGCTAGGTCTTTCCCTTTAGGTTTTACCCCAACAATGTTTTCATTAGTTTCGCTCACTCTCGAAATCAAGCATTTTACAGCAGGTTGGAGCAGCCTGTATCTCAGCACAGGAATAAGGTAGGGAAGAATTCAAATACTCATTTTGACTGCCTCCAGAAGTTAGATCAGATGGCAAATTGGATTTGGTGCTAGGTCTTTCCCTTTAGGTTTTACCCCAACAATGTTTTCATTAGTTTCGCTCACTCTCGAAATCAAGCATTTTACAGCAGGTTGGAGCAGCCTGTATCTCAGCACAGGAATAAGGT
This sequence comes from Melanerpes formicivorus, assembly GCF_026170545.1. Taxonomy (NCBI): domain Eukaryota; kingdom Metazoa; phylum Chordata; class Aves; order Piciformes; family Picidae; genus Melanerpes; species Melanerpes formicivorus. The sequence continues at coordinate 29,318 of NW_027144206.1, read as the reverse complement.
AGGGAAGAATTCAAATACTCATTTTGACTGCCTCCAGAAGTTAGATCAGATGGCAAATTGGATTTGGTGCTAGGTCTTTCCCTTTAGGTTTTACCCCAACAATGTTTTCATTAGTTTCGCTCACTCTCGAAATCAAGCATTTTACAGCAGGTTGGAGCAGCCTGTATCTCAGCACAGGAATAAGGTAGGGAAGAATTCTAAGGATCATTTTGACTGCCTCCAGAAGTTAGATCAGATGGCAAATTGGATTTGGTGCTAGGTCTTTCCCTTTAGGTTTTACCCCAACAATGTTTTCATTAGTTTCGCTCACTCTCGAAATCAAGCATTTTACAGCAGGTTGGAGCAGCCTGTATCTCAGCACAGGAATAAGGTAGGGAAGAATTCTAAGGATCATTTTGACTGCCTCCAGAAGTTAGATCAGATGGCAAATTGGATTTGGTGCTAGGTCTTTCCCTTTAGGTTTTACCCCAACAATGTTTTCATTAGTTTCGCTCACTCTCGAAATCAAGCATTTTACAGCAGGTTGGAGCAGCCTGTATCTCAGCACAGGAATAAGGTAGGGAAGAATTCAAATACTCATTTTGACTGCCTCCAGAAGTTAGATCAGATGGCAAATTGGATTTGGTGCTAGGTCTTTCCCTTTAGGTTTTACCCCAACAATGTTTTCATTAGTTTCGCTCACTCTCGAAATCAAGCATTTTACAGCAGGTTGGAGCAGCCTGTATCTCAGCACAGGAATAAGGTAGGGAAGAATTCTAAGGATCATTTTGACTGCCTCCAGAAGTTAGATCAGATGGCAAATTGGATTTGGTGCTAGGTCTTTCCCTTTAGGTTTTACCCCCAACAATGTTTTCATTAGTTTCGCTCACTCTCGAAATCAAGCATTTTACAGCAGGTTGGAGCAGCCTGTATCTCAGCACAGGAATAAGGTAGGGAAGAATTCTAAGGATCATTTTGACTGCCTCCAGAAGTTAGATCAGATGGCAAATTGGATTTGGTGCTAGGTCTTTCCCTTTAGGTTTTACCCCAACAATGTTTTCATTAGTTTCGCTCACTCTCGAAATCAAGCATTTTACAGCAGGCTGGAGCAGCCTGTATCTCAGCACAGGAATAAGGTAGGGAAGAATTCTAAGGATCATTTTGACTGCCTCCAGAAGTTAGATCAGATGGCAAATTGGATTTGGTGCTAGGTCTTTCCCTTTAGGTTTTACCCCAACAATGTTTTCATTAGTTTCGCTCACTCTCGAAATCAAGCATTTTACAGCAGGTTGGAGCAGCCTGTATCTCAGCACAGGAATAAGGTAGGGAAGAATTCTAAGGATCATTTTGACTGCCTCCAGAAGTTAGATCAGATGGCAAATTGGATTTGGTGCTAGGTCTTTCCCTTTAGGTTTTACCCCAACAATGTTTTCATTAGTTTCGCTCACTCTCGAAATCAAGCATTTTACAGCAGGTTGGAGCAGCCTGTATCTCAGCACAGGAATAAGGTAGGGAAGAATTCTAAGGATCATTTTGACTGCCTCCAGAAGTTAGATCAGATGGCAAATTGGATTTGGTGCTAGGTCTTTCCCTTTAGGTTTTACCCCAACAATGTTTTCATTAGTTTCGCTCACTCTCGAAATCAAGCATTTTACAGCAGGTTGGAGCAGCCTGTATCTCAGCACAGGAATAAGGTAGGGAAGAATTCTAAGGATCATTTTGACTGCCTCCAGAAGTTAGATCAGATGGCAAATTGGATTTGGTGCTAGGTCTTTCCCTTTAGGTTTTACCCCAACAATGTTTTCATTAGTTTCGCTCACTCTCGAAATCAAGCATTTTACAGCAGGTTGGAGCAGCCTGTATCTCAGCACAGGAATAAGGTAGGGAAGAATTCTAAGGATCATTTTGACTGCCTCCAGAAGTTAGATCAGATGGCAAATTGGATTTGGTGCTAGGTCCTTCCCTTTAGGTTTTACCCCAACAATGTTTTCATTAGTTTCGCTCACTCTCGAAATCAAGCATTTTACAGCAGGTTGGAGCAGCCTGTATCTCAGCACAGGAATAAGGTAGGGAAGAATTCAAAGGATCATTTTGACTGCCTCCAGAAGTTAGATCAGATGGCAAATTGGATTTGGTGCTAGGTCTTTCCCTTTAGGTTTTACCCCAACAATGTTTTCATTAGTTTCGCTCACTCTCGAAATCAAGCATTTTACAGCAGGTTGGAGCAGCCTGTATCTCAGCACAGGAATAAGGTAGGGAAGAATTCTAAGGATCATTTGACTGCCTCCAGAAGTTAGATCAGATGGCAAATTGGATTTGGTGCTAGGTCTTTCCCTTTAGGTTTTACCCCAACAATGTTTTCATTAGTTTCGCTCACTCTCGAAATCAAGCATTTTACAGCAGGTTGGAGCAGCCTGTATCTCAGCACAGGAATAAGGTAGGGAAGAATTCTAAGGATCATTTTGACTGCCTCCAGAAGTTAGATCAGATGGCAAATTGGATTTGGTGCTAGGTCTTTCCCTTTAGGTTTTACCCCAACAATGTTTTCATTAGTTTCGCTCACTCTCGAAATCAAGCATTTTACAGCAGGTTGGAGCAGCCTGTATCTCAGCACAGGAATAAGGTAGGGAAGAATTCTAAGGATCATTTTGACTGCCTCCAGAAGTTAGATCAGATGGCAAATTGGATTTGGTGCTAGGTCTTTCCCTTTAGGTTTTACCCCAACAATGTTTTCATTAGTTTCGCTCACTCTCGAAATCAAGCATTTTACAGCAGGTTGGAGCAGCCTGTATCTCAGCACAGGAATAAGGTAGGGAAGAATTCTAAGGATCATTTTGACTGCCTCCAGAAGTTAGATCAGATGGCAAATTGGATTTGGTGCTAGGTCTTTCCCTTTAGGTTTTACCCCAACAATGTTTTCATTAGTTTCGCTCACTCTCGAAATCAAGCATTTTACAGCAGGTTGGAGCAGCCTGTATCTCAGCACAGGAATAAGGTAGGGAAGAATTCTAAGGATCATTTTGACTGCCTCCAGAAGTTAGATCAGATGGCAAATTGGATTTGGTGCTAGGTCTTTCCCTTTAGGTTTTACCCCAACAATGTTTTCATTAGTTTCGCTCACTCTCGAAATCAAGCATTTTACAGCAGGTTGGAGCAGCCTGTATCTCAGCACAGGAATAAGGTAGGGAAGAATTCTAAGGATCATTTTGACTGCCTCCAGAAGTTAGATCAGATGGCAAATTGGATTTGGTGCTAGGTCTTTCCCTTTAGGTTTTACCCCAACAATGTTTTCATTAGTTTCGCTCACTCTCGAAATCAAGCATTTTACAGCAGGTTGGAGCAGCCTGTATCTCAGCACAGGAATAAGGTAGGGAAGAATTCTAAGGATCATTTTGACTGCCTCCAGAAGTTAGATCAGATGGCAAATTGGATTTGGTGCTAGGTCTTTCCCTTTAGGTTTTACCCCAACAATGTTTTCATTAGTTTCGCTCACTCTCGAAATCAAGCATTTTACAGCAGGTTGGAGCAGCCTGTATCTCAGCACAGGAATAAGGTAGGGAAGAATTCTAAGGATCATTTTGACTGCCTCCAGAAGTTAGATCAGATGGCAAATTGGATTTGGTGCTAGGTCTTTCCCTTTAGGTTTTACCCCAACAATGTTTTCATTAGTTTCGCTCACTCTCGAAATCAAGCATTTTACAGCAGGTTGGAGCAGCCTGTATCTCAGCACAGGAATAAGGTAGGGAAGAATTCTAAGGATCATTTTGACTGCCTCCAGAAGTTAGATCAGATGGCAAATTGGATTTGGTGCTAGGTCTTTCCCTTTAGGTTTTACCCCAACAATGTTTTCATTAGTTTCGCTCACTCTCAAAATCAAGCATTTTACAGCAGGTTGGAGCAGCCTGTATCTCAGCACAGGAATAAGGTAGGGAAGAATTCAAATACTCATTTTGACTGCCTCCAGAAGTTAGATCAGATGGCAAATTGGATTTGGTGCTAGGTCTTTCCCTTTAGGTTTTACCCCAACAATGTTTTCATTAGTTTCGCTCACTCTCGAAATCAAGCATTTTACAGCAGGTTGGAGCAGCCTGTATCTCAGCACAGGAATAAGGTAGGGAAGAATTCTAAGGATCATTTTGACTGCCTCCAGAAGTTAGATCAGATGGCAAATTGGATTTGGTGCTAGGTCTTTCCCTTTAGGTTTTACCCCAACAATGTTTTCATTAGTTTCGCTCACTCTCGAAATCAAGCATTTTACAGCAGGTTGGAGCAGCCTGTATCTCAGCACAGGAATAAGGTAGGGAAGAATTCAAATACTCATTTTGACTGCCTCCAGAAGTTAGATCAGATGGCAAATTGGATTTGGTGCTAGGTCTTTCCCTTTAGGTTTTACCCCAACAATGTTTTCATTAGTTTCGCTCACTCTCGAAATCAAGCATTTTACAGCAGGTTGGAGCAGCCTGTATCTCAGCACAGGAATAAGGTAGGGAAGAATTCTAAGGATCATTTAGACTACCTCCAGAAGTTAGATCAGATGGCAAATTGGATTTGGTGCTAGGTCTTTCCCTTTAGGTTTTACCCCAACAATGTTTTCATTAGTTTTGCTCACTCTCAAAATCAAGCATTTTACAGCAGGTTGGAGCAGCCTGTATCTCAGCACAGGAATAAGGTAGGGAAGAATTCTAAGGATCATTTTGACTGCCTCCAGAAGTTAGATCAGATGGCAAATTGGATTTGGTGCTAGGTCTTTCCCTTTAGGTTTTACCCCAACAATGTTTTCATTAGTTTCGCTCACTCTCGAAATCAAGCATTTTACAGCAGGTTGGAGCAGCCTGTATCTCAGCACAGGAATAAGGTAGGGAAGAATTCTAAGGATCATTTTGACTGCCTCCAGAAGTTAGATCAGATGGCAAATTGGATTTGGTGCTAGGTCTTTCCCTTTAGGTTTTACCCCAACAATGTTTTCATTAGTTTCGCTCACTCTCGAAATCAAGCATTTTACAGCAGGTTGGAGCAGCCTGTATCTCAGCACAGGAATAAGGTAGGGAAGAATTCTAAGGATCATTTTGACTGCCTCCAGAAGTTAGATCAGATGGCAAATTGGATTTGGTGCTAGGTCTTTCCCTTTAGGTTTTACCCCAACAATGTTTTCATTAGTTTCGCTCACTCTCGAAATCAAGCATTTTACAGCAGGTTGGAGCAGCCTGTATCTCAGCACAGGAATAAGGTAGGGAAGAATTCTAAGGATCATTTTGACTGCCTCCAGAAGTTAGATCAGATGGCAAATTGGATTTGGTGCTAGGTCTTTCCCTTTAGGTTTTACCCCAACAATGTTTTCATTAGTTTCGCTCACTCTCGAAATCAAGCATTTTACAGCAGGTTGGAGCAGCCTGTATCTCAGCACAGGAATAAGGTAGGGAAGAATTCTAAGGATCATTTTGACTGCCTCCAGAAGTTAGATCAGATGGCAAATTGGATTTGGTGCTAGGTCTTTCCCTTTAGGTTTTACCCCAACAATGTTTTCATTAGTTTCGCTCACTCTCGAAATCAAGCATTTTACAGCAGGTTGGAGCAGCCTGTATCTCAGCACAGGAATAAGGTAGGGAAGAATTCTAAGGATCATTTTGACTGCCTCCAGAAGTTAGATCAGATGGCAAATTGGATTTGGTGCTAGGTCTTTCCCTTTAGGTTTTACCCCAACAATGTTTTCATTAGTTTCGCTCACTCTCGAAATCAAGCATTTTACAGCAGGTTGGAGCAGCCTGTATCTCAGCACAGGAATAAGGTAGGGAAGAATTCTAAGGATCATTTTGACTGCCTCCAGAAGTTAGATCAGATGGCAAATTGGATTTGGTGCTAGGTCTTTCCCTTTAGGTTTTACCCCAACAATGTTTTCATTAGTTTCGCTCACTCTCGAAATCAAGCATTTTACAGCAGGTTGGAGCAGCCTGTATCTCAGCACAGGAATAAGGTAGGGAAGAATTCTAAGGATCATTTTGACTGCCTCCAGAAGTTAGATCAGATGGCAAATTGGATTTGGTGCTAGGTCTTTCCCTTTAGGTTTTACCCCAACAATGTTTTCATTAGTTTCGCTCGCTCTCGAAATCAAGCATTTTACAGCAGGTTGGAGCAGCCTGTATCTCAGCACAGGAATAAGGTAGGGAAGAATTCTAAGGATCATTTTGACTGCCTCCAGAAGTTAGATCAGATGGCAAATTGGATTTGGTGCTAGGTCTTTCCCTTTAGGTTTTACCCCAACAATGTTTTCATTAGTTTCGCTCACTCTCGAAATCAAGCATTTTACAGCAGGTTGGAGCAGCCTGTATCTCAGCACAGGAATAAGGTAGGGAAGAATTCAAATACTCATTTTGACTGCCTCCAGAAGTTAGATCAGATGGCAAATTGGATTTGGTGCTAGGTCTTTCCCTTTAGGTTTTACCCCAACAATGTTTTCATTAGTTTCGCTCACTCTCGAAATCAAGCATTTTACAGCAGGTTGGAGCAGCCTGTATCTCAGCACAGGAATAAGGTAGGGAAGAATTCTAAGGATCATTTTGACTGCCTCCAGAAGTTAGATCAGATGGCAAATTGGATTTGGTGCTAGGTCTTTCCCTTTAGGTTTTACCCCAACAATGTTTTCATTAGTTTCGCTCACTCTCGAAATCAAGCATTTTACAGCAGGTTGGAGCAGCCTGTATCTCAGCACAGGAATAAGGTAGGGAAGAATTCTAAGGATCATTTTGACTGCCTCCAGAAGTTAGATCAGATGGCAAATTGGATTTGGTGCTAGGTCTTTCCCTTTAGGTTTTACCCCAACAATGTTTTCATTAGTTTCGCTCACTCTCGAAATCAAGCATTTTACAGCAGGTTGGAGCAGCCTGTATCTCAGCACAGGAATAAGGTAGGGAAGAATTCTAAGGATCATTTTGACTGCCTCCAGAAGTTAGATCAGATGGCAAATTGGATTTGGTGCTAGGTCTTTCCCTTTAGGTTTTACCCCAACAATGTTTTCATTAGTTTCGCTCACTCTCGAAATCAAGCATTTTACAGCAGGTTGGAGCAGCCTGTATCTCAGCACAGGAATAAGGTAGGGAAGAATTCTAAGGATCATTTTGACTGCCTCCAGAAGTTAGATCAGATGGCAAATTGGATTTGGTGCTAGGTCTTTCCCTTTAGGTTTTACCCCAACAATGTTTTCATTAGTTTCGCTCACTCTCGAAATCAAGCATTTTACAGCAGGTTGGAGCAGCCTGTATCTCAGCACAGGAATAAGGTAGGGAAGAATTCAAATACTCATTTTGACTGCCTCCAGAAGTTAGATCAGATGGCAAATTGGATTTGGTGCTAGGTCTTTCCCTTTAGGTTTTACCCCAACAATGTTTTCATTAGTTTCGCTCACTCTCGAAATCAAGCATTTTACAGCAGGTTGGAGCAGCCTGTATCTCAGCACAGGAATAAGGTAGGGAAGAATTCAAATACTCATTTTGACTGCCTCCAGAAGTTAGATCAGATGGCAAATTGGATTTGGTGCTAGGTCTTTCCCTTTAGGTTTTACCCCAACAATGTTTTCATTAGTTTCGCTCACTCTCGAAATCAAGCATTTTACAGCAGGTTGGAGCAGCCTGTATCTCAGCACAGGAATAAGGTAGGGAAGAATTCTAAGGATCATTTTGACTGCCTCCAGAAGTTAGATCAGATGGCAAATTGGATTTGGTGCTAGGTCTTTCCCTTTAGGTTTTACCCCAACAATGTTTTCATTAGTTTCGCTCACTCTCGAAATCAAGCATTTTACAGCAGGTTGGAGCAGCCTGTATCTCAGCACAGGAATAAGGTAGGGAAGAATTCAAATACTCATTTTGACTGCCTCCAGAAGTTAGATCAGATGGCAAATTGGATTTGGTGCTAGGTCTTTCCCTTTAGGTTTTACCCCAACAATGTTTTCATTAGTTTCGCTCACTCTCGAAATCAAGCATTTTACAGCAGGTTGGAGCAGCCTGTATCTCAGCACAGGAATAAGGTAGGGAAGAATTCTAAGGATCATTTTGACTGCCTCCAGAAGTTAGATCAGATGGCAAATTGGATTTGGTGCTAGGTCTTTCCCTTTAGGTTTTACCCCAACAATGTTTTCATTAGTTTCGCTCACTCTCGAAATCAAGCATTTTACAGCAGGTTGGAGCAGCCTGTATCTCAGCACAGGAATAAGGTAGGGAAGAATTCTAAGGATCATTTTGACTGCCTCCAGAAGTTAGATCAGATGGCAAATTGGATTTGGTGCTAGGTCTTTCCCTTTAGGTTTTACCCCAACAATGTTTTCATTAGTTTCGCTCACTCTCGAAATCAAGCATTTTACAGCAGGTTGGAGCAGCCTGTATCTCAGCACAGGAATAAGGTAGGGAAGAATTCTAAGGATCATTTTGACTGCCTCCAGAAGTTAGATCAGATAGCAAATTGGATTTGGTGCTAGGTCTTTCCCTTTAGGTTTTACCCCAACAATGTTTTCATTAGTTTCGCTCACTCTCGAAATCAAGCATTTTACAGCAGGTTGGAGCAGCCTGTATCTCAGCACAGGAATAAGGTAGGGAAGAATTCTAAGGATCATTTTGACTGCCTCCAGAAGTTAGATCAGATGGCAAATTGGATTTGGTGCTAGGTCTTTCCCTTTAGGTTTTACCCCAACAATGTTTTCCTTAGTTTCGCTCACTCTCGAAATCAAGCATTTTACAGCAGGTTGGAGCAGCCTGTATCTCAGCACAGGAATAAGGTAGGGAAGAATTCTAAGGATCATTTTGACTGCCTCCAGAAGTTAGATCAGATGGCAAATTGGATTTGGTGCTAGGTCTTTCCCTTTAGGTTTTACCCCAACAATGTTTTCATTAGTTTCGCTCACTCTCGAAATCAAGCATTTTACAGCAGGTTGGAGCAGCCTGTATCTCAGCACAGGAATAAGGTAGGGAAGAATTCTAAGGATCATTTTGACTGCCTCCAGAAGTTAGATCAGATGGCAAATTGGATTTGGTGCTAGGTCTTTCCCTTTAGGTTTTACCCCAACAATGTTTTCATTAGTTTCGCTCACTCTCGAAATCAAGCATTTTACAGCAGGTTGGAGCAGCCTGTATCTCAGCACAGGAATAAGGTAGGGAAGAATTCTAAGGATCATTTTGACTGCCTCCAGAAGTTAGATCAGATGGCAAATTGGATTTGGTGCTAGGTCTTTCCCTTTAGGTTTTACCCCAACAATGTTTTCATTAGTTTCGCTCACTCTCGAAATCAAGCATTTTACAGCAGGTTGGAGCAGCCTGTATCTCAGCACAGGAATAAGGTAGGGAAGAATTCTAAGGATCATTTTGACTGCCTCCAGAAGTTAGATCAGATGGCAAATTGGATTTGGTGCTAGGTCTTTCCCTTTAGGTTTTACCCCAACAATGTTTTCATTAGTTTCGCTCACTCTCGAAATCAAGCATTTTACAGCAGGTTGGAGCAGCCTGTATCTCAGCACAGGAATAAGGTAGGGAAGAATTCTAAGGATCATTTTGACTGCCTCCAGAAGTTAGATCAGATGGCAAATTGGATTTGGTGCTAGGTCTTTCCCTTTAGGTTTTACCCCAACAATGTTTTCATTAGTTTCGCTCACTCTCGAAATCAAGCATTTTACAGCAGGTTGGAGCAGCCTGTATCTCAGCACAGGAATAAGGTAGGGAAGAATTCTAAGGATCATTTAGACTACCTCCAGAAGTTAGATCAGATGGCAAATTGGATTTGGTGCTAGGTCTTTCCCTTTAGGTTTTACCCCAACAATGTTTTCATTAGTTTCGCTCACTCTCAAAATCAAGCATTTTACAGCAGGTTGGAGCAGCCTGTATCTCAGCACAGGAATAAGGTAGGGAAGAATTCTAAGGATCATTTTGACTGCCTCCAGAAGTTAGATCAGATGGCAAATTGGATTTGGTGCTAGGTCTTTCCCTTTAGGTTTTACCCCAACAATGTTTTCATTAGTTTCGCTCACTCTCGAAATCAAGCATTTTACAGCAGGTTGGAGCAGCCTGTATCTCAGCACAGGAATAAGGTAGGGAAGAATTCTAAGGATCATTTTGACTGCCTCCAGAAGTTAGATCAGATGGCAAATTGGATTTGGTGCTAGGTCTTTCCCTTTAGGTTTTACCCCAACAATGTTTTCATTAGTTTCGCTCACTCTCGAAATCAAGCATTTTACAGCAGGTTGGAGCAGCCTGTATCTCAGCACAGGAATAAGGTAGGGAAGAATTCTAAGGATCATTTTGACTGCCTCCAGAAGTTAGATCAGATGGCAAATTGGATTTGGTGCTAGGTCTTTCCCTTTAGGTTTTACCCCAACAATGTTTTCATTAGTTTCGCTCACTCTCGAAATCAAGCATTTTACAGCAGGTTGGAGCAGCCTGTATCTCAGCACAGGAATAAGGTAGGGAAGAATTCTAAGGATCATTTTGACTGCCTCCAGAAGTTAGATCAGATGGCAAATTGGATTTGGTGCTAGGTCTTTCCCTTTAGGTTTTACCCCAACAATGTTTTCATTAGTTTCGCTCACTCTCGAAATCAAGCATTTTACAGCAGGTTGGAGCAGCCTGTATCTCAGCACAGGAATAAGGTAGGGAAGAATTCTAAGGATCATTTTGACTGCCTCCAGAAGTTAGATCAGATGGCAAATTGGATTTGGTGCTAGGTCTTTCCCTTTAGGTTTTACCCCAACAATGTTTTCATTAGTTTCGCTCACTCTCGAAATCAAGCATTTTACAGCAGGTTGGAGCAGCCTGTATCTCAGCACAGGAATAAGGTAGGGAAGAATTCTAAGGATCATTTTGACTGCCTCCAGAAGTTAGATCAGATGGCAAATTGGATTTGGTGCTAGGTCTTTCCCTTTAGGTTTTACCCCAACAATGTTTTCATTAGTTTCGCTCACTCTCGAAATCAAGCATTTTACAGCAGGTTGGAGCAGCCTGTATCTCAGCACAGGAATAAGGTAGGGAAGAATTCAAATACTCATTTTGACTGCCTCCAGAAGTTAGATCAGATGGCAAATTGGATTTGGTGCTAGGTCTTTCCCTTTAGGTTTTACCCCAACAATGTTTTCATTAGTTTCGCTCACTCTCGAAATCAAGCATTGTACAGCAGGTTGGAGCAGCCTGTATCTCAGCACAGGAATAAGGTAGGGAAGAATTCAAATACTCATTTTGACTGCCTCCAGAAGTTAGATCAGATGGCAAATTGGATTTGGTGCTAGGTCTTTCCCTTTAGGTTTTACCCCAACAATGTTTTCATTAGTTTCGCTCACTCTCGAAATCAAGCATTTTACAGCAGGTTGGAGCAGCCTGTATCTCAGCACAGGAATAAGGTAGGGAAGAATTCTAAGGATCATTTTGACTGCCTCCAGAAGTTAGATCAGATGGCAAATTGGATTTGGTGCTAGGTCTTTCCCTTTAGGTTTTACCCCAACAATGTTTTCATTAGTTTCGCTCACTCTCGAAATCAAGCATTTTACAGCAGGTTGGAGCAGCCTGTATCTCAGCACAGGAATAAGGTAGGGAAGAATTCAAATACTCATTTTGACTGCCTCCAGAAGTTAGATCAGATGGCAAATTGGATTTGGTGCTAGGTCTTTCCCTTTAGGTTTTACCCCAACAATGTTTTCATTAGTTTCGCTCACTCTCGAAATCAAGCATTTTACAGCAGGTTGGAGCAGCCTGTATCTCAGCACAGGAATAAGGTAGGGAAGAATTCTAAGGATCATTTTGACTGCCTCCAGAAGTTAGATCAGATGGCAAATTGGATTTGGTGCTAGGTCTTTCCCTTTAGGTTTTACCCCAACAATGTTTTCATTAGTTTCGCTCACTCTCGAAATCAAGCATTTTACAGCAGGTTGGAGCAGCCTGTATCTCAGCACAGGAATAAGGTAGGGAAGAATTCTAAGGATCATTTTGACTGCCTCCAGAAGTTAGATCAGATGGCAAATTGGATTTGGTGCTAGGTCTTTCCCTTTAGGTTTTACCCCAACAATGTTTTCATTAGTTTCGCTCACTCTCGAAATCAAGCATTTTACAGCAGGTTGGAGCAGCCTGTATCTCAGCACAGGAATAAGGTAGGGAAGAATTCTAAGGATCATTTTGACTGCCTCCAGAAGTTAGATCAGATGGCAAATTGGATTTGGTGCTAGGTCTTTCCCTTTAGGTTTTACCCCAACAATGTTTTCATTAGTTTCACTCACTCTCGAAATCAAGCATTTTACAGCAGGTTGGAGCAGCCTGTATCTCAGCACAGGAATAAGGTAGGGAAGAATTCTAAGGATCATTTTGACTGCCTCCAGAAGTTAGATCAGATGGCCAATGGAATTTGGTGCTAGGTCTTTCCCTTTAGGTTTTACCCCAACAATGTTTTCATTAGTTTCGCTCACACTCGAAATCAAGCATTTTACAGCAGGTTGGAGCAGCCTGTATCTCAGCACAGGAATAAGGTAGGGAAGAATTCTAAGGATCATTTTGACTGCCTCCAGAAGTTAGATCAGCTGGCAAATTGGATTTGGTGCTAGGTCTTTCCCTTTAGGTTTTACCCCAACAATGTTTTCATTAGTTTCGCTCACTCTCGAAATCAAGCATTTTACAGCAGGTTGGAGCAGCCTGTATCTCAGCACAGGAATAAGGTAGGGAAGAATTCTAAGGATCATTTTGACTGCCTGCAGAAGTTAGATCAGATGGCAAATTGGATTTGGTGCTAGGTCTTTCCCTTTAGGTTTTACCCCAACAATGTTTTCATTAGTTTCGCTCACTCTCGAAATCAAGCATTTTACAGCAGGTTGGAGCAGCCTGTATCTCAGCACAGGAATAAGGTAGGGAAGAATTCTAAGGATCATTTTGACTGCCTCCAGAAGTTAGATCAGATGGCAAATTGGATTTGGTGCTAGGTCTTTCCCTTTAGGTTTTACCCCAACAATGTTTTCATTAGTTTCGCTCACTCTCGAAATCAAGCATTTTACAGCAGGTTGGAGCAGCCTGTATCTCAGCACAGGAATAAGGTAGGGAAGAATTCTAAGGATCATTTTGACTGCCTCCAGAAGTTAGATCAGATGGCAAATTGGATTTGGTGCTAGGTCTTTCCCTTTAGGTTTTACCCCAACAATGTTTTCATTAGTTTCGCTCACTCTCGAAATCAAGCATTTTACAGCAGGTTGGAGCAGCCTGTATCTCAGCACAGGAATAAGGTAGGGAAGAATTCTAAGGATCATTTTGACTGCCTCCAGAAGTTAGATCAGATGGCAAATTGGATTTGGTGCTAGGTCTTTCCCTTTAGGTTTTACCCCAACAATGTTTTCATTAGTTTCGCTCACTCTCGAAATCAAGCATTTTACAGCAGGTTGGAGCAGCCTGTATCTCAGCACAGGAATAAGGTAGGGAAGAATTCTAAGGATCATTTTGACTGCCTCCAGAAGTTAGATCAGATGGCAAATTGGATTTGGTGCTAGGTCTTTCCCTTTAGGTTTTACCCCAACAATGTTTTCATTAGTTTCGCTCACTCTCGAAATCAAGCATTTTACAGCAGGTTGGAGCAGCCTGTATCTCAGCACAGGAATAAGGTAGGGAAGAATTCTAAGGATCATTTTGACTGCCTCCAGAAGTTAGATCAGATGGCAAATTGGATTTGGTGCTAGGTCTTTCCCTTTAGGTTTTACCCCAACAATGTTTTCATTAGTTTCGCTCACTCTCGAAATCAAGCATTTTACAGCAGGTTGGAGCAGCCTGTATCTCAGCACAGGAATAAGGTAGGGAAGAATTCTAAGGATCATTTTGACTGCCTCCAGAAGTTAGATCAGATGGCAAATTGGATTTGGTGCTAGGTCTTTCCCTTTAGGTTTTACCCCAACAATGTTTTCATTAGTTTCGCTCACTCTCGAAATCAAGCATTTTACAGCAGGTTGGAGCAGCCTGTATCTCAGCACAGGAATAAGGTAGGGAAGAATTCTAAGGATCATTTTGACTGCCTCCAGAAGTTAGATCAGATGGCAAATTGGATTTGGTGCTAGGTCTTTCCCTTTAGGTTTTACCCCAACAATGTTTTCATTAGTTTCGCTCACTCTCGAAATCAAGCATTTTACAGCAGGTTGGAGCAGCCTGTATCTCAGCACAGGAATAAGGTAGGGAAGAATTCTAAGGATCATTTTGACTGCCTCCAGAAGTTAGATCAGATGGCAAATTGGATTTGGTGCTAGGTCTTTCCCTTTAGGTTTTACCCCAACAATGTTTTCATTAGTTTCGCTCACTCTCGAAATCAAGCATTTTACAGCAGGTTGGAGCAGCCTGTATCTCAGCACAGGAATAAGGTAGGGAAGAATTCTAAGGATCATTTTGACTGCCTCCAGAAGTTAGATCAGATGGCAAATTGGATTTGGTGCTAGGTCTTTCCCTTTAGGTTTTACCCCAACAATGTTTTCATTAGTTTCGCTCACTCTCGAAATCAAGCATTTTACAGCAGGTTGGAGCAGCCTGTATCTCAGCACAGGAATAAGGTAGGGAAGAATTCTAAGGATCATTTTGACTGCCTCCAGAAGTTAGATCAGATGGCAAATTGGATTTGGTGCTAGGTCTTTCCCTTTAGGTTTTACCCCAACAATGTTTTCATTAGTTTCGCTCACTCTCGAAATCAAGCATTTTACAGCAGGTTGGAGCAGCCTGTATCTCAGCACAGGAATAAGGTAGGGAAGAATTCAAATACTCATTTTGACTGCCTCCAGAAGTTAGATCAGATGGCAAATTGGATTTGGTGCTAGGTCTTTCCCTTTAGGTTTTACCCCAACAATGTTTTCATTAGTTTCGCTCACTCTCGAAATCAAGCATTTTACAGCAGGTTGGAGCAGCCTGTATCTCAGCACAGGAATAAGGTAGTGTGCTGGGTTGAGGCAGCCCCCTTCCCCACCCCTGGCAACAATAAACACTCAGACAAACGGATTGCAAAAGTGATGGAAAGTTTAAATAGAAAGCAGTGAACTTTTACAGAAAAGCAAAAGCAGAGTGACAAAGAAAAATCCCAAAGCAGACCCAGAGAGACCCCATCCCCACCTGAGGGTACATCCGAGACCCCCAGGGCTCCTTCTTCCCCCTCCCACTGCTAGGCTAGTCTCAGCTGGCCAGATCTGAGACTGCCCATCCCCCCGTGGCCTTGGGCCTAGCCAGGCCCAAAGCCAGGAGACATCTCCCCAGTTACCGGCTGACGGAGGAGGAAGAAAAGAGATAGTGCTAGACTCCGCACTGGATCTTATAGTGGTGCAAAGGATTGTGGTATGAAATACTACATAATTTCCTGTGTCCACCCCTGGGCTGGATTTCTGGACACAGGAAGTAAACACTGCAGGGGGGCACCCAGCTCAAACTGTAACATACCACCCCTTATTTCATACCATAATCTTTGCACCCAAACACATCATTAAATCAGAAATCTTCCGATGACATGTTCGGCGAAGTCCCTATCTTCATCTGGGCGTCCACCCAAACGGTCTCTCATTCAGGCTCTAGTGTCCGTCCATTCCAGTTCTTCTTCCCTCATCTAGTAGAACCTCTCAGCGATGCAGAGTTCACTCTTCTGCGGTGCAAGCTCTTCTTGGATCCGTTGGACATCCTGGTCACCTGGAAGGAACCTCACAACTTCTCAACCAAACCTTTATTCCCATCTCTATTTACTCAGCGGCATGTTTCCACCCCTGGGGCAAGCCAGTCAGAACAATCAGGCTCTAACTGCTTCTCCACCCCTCCAGGAAAACAGCACGCTGAGCCTTTCACAACCCTGCACGGACCTATCCCAAGCCCAGTGCTGACCGCTTCCAGCCGCGGCCCGAGGCTCTACAGATGCTTATCACAGTACACCGCCTTCCCGCTAGGCGTTCGCGTACCGAGACGTGACAGCATCCAAAACACAACCCTCCCCTGGCGGAGGGAGGGGCTGCACCACAACCTAGTGAGAAGAAGGGAGGTGGAGCCAGGTGCTCGGCGCCATTTTCGGAACTCGTCCGAAAAAGTCGGGGAAGAGACTAGGGCCGGCCCCGCCGCCGCTCCGAGCGCACGGCTGTGCTCACCGCCGCCGCAGCCCGAGCGAACGGCAGGTCCCGCCGCCACCGCAGTTCAAGTGGACGGCCGGGGACCGCCGCCGCCGCTCCGAGCGCACGGCCGGTCCCGCCGCCACCGCAGCTCAAGCGGACGGCCGGGGACCGCCGCCGCCGCTCCGAGCGCACAGCAGGGCTCCGCCCACCTCTGCCGCCGCGGTACAGAATCAAAATCGCCTCCACCCCTCGGGCATTCAAACGCCTCATCCAGCAAAAGCCATGAGCACGTCCTCAGGGCCCTTGAGAACAGCTTTCAGCTGGAGTCCCCGTTCGCCCATAGGGAGTCGAGCTCGCCCGCTCGCCGCGGCTGGCCCTACCCCGCAGCGAGAACGGACCTGACTTTGATCTGCTCGCCACTGCTCCTCCCCCCCTTCACTCCCTGCCGCTTTTACCGCTCCGCAAAGAATAAAGGTGGGGGAAGGCAGGTCCCGCATTCTCAAGCGGTGCCCCCATTCCGGTGGTTAAGAACCACCCCTGCTTGGAATAGCAGGAGAGACTCTCTGCCACCGGTCACGCACCAGGAGTCCCACTGCAATCCACAAGAACTTAACACAGTCGCCCCAACAACAACACGAGCCCCCAACTGCCAAAAAACCAAACCGACGCCCAGAACTAAATTTAAACTCTCTTATCTTTTGCAATCTGATCTGCAGAGTAGCCACAATAACCAACTCCTTCTCCTGGCTGGCTCGCCAAGAATGTAAAGGGGTTGGGGGGCAGATACTCTGCCCACCTCAACCATCCTCTGCTACCAAGAATGTGCTGGGTTGAGGCAGCCCCCTTCCCCACCCCTGGCAACAATAAACACTCAGACAAACGGATTGCAAAAGTGATGGAAAGTTTAAATAGAAAGCAGTGAACTTTTACAGAAAAGCAAAAGCAGAGTGACAAAGAAAAATCCCAAAGCAGACCCAGAGAGACCCCATCCCCACCTGAGGGTACATCCGAGACCCCCAGGGCTCCTTCTTCCCCCTCCCACTGCTAGGCTAGTCTCAGCTGGCCAGATCTGAGACTGCCCATCCCCCCGTGGCCTTGGGCCTAGCCAGGCCCAAAGCCAGGAGACATCTCCCCAGTTACCGGCTGACGGAGGAGGAAGAAAAAAGATAGTGCTAGACTCCGCACTGGATCTTATAGTGGTGCAAAGGATTGTGGTATGAAATACTACATAATTTCCTGTGTCCACCCCTGGGCTGGATTTCTGGACACAGGAAGTAAACACTGCAGGGGGGCACCCAGCTCAAACTGTAACAGGTAGGGAAGAATTCTAAGGATCATTTTGACTGCCTCCAGAAGTTAGATCAGATGGCAAATTGGATTTGGTGCTAGGTCTTTCCCTTTAGGTTTTACCCCAACAATGTTTTCATTAGTTTCGCTCACTCTCGAAATCAAGCATTTTACAGCAGGTTGGAGCAGCCTGTATCTCAGCACAGGAATAAGGTAGGGAAGAATTCTAAGGATCATTTTGACTGCCTCCAGAAGTTAGATCAGATGGCAAATTGGATTTGGTGCTAGGTCTTTCCCTTTAGGTTTTACCCCAACAATGTTTTCATTAGTTTCGCTCACTCTCGAAATCAAGCATTTTACTGCAGGTTGGAGCAGCCTGTATCTCAGCGCAGGAATAAGGTAGGGAAGAATTCTAAGGATCATTTTGACTGCCTCCAGAAGTTAGATCAGATGGCAAATTGGATTTGGTGCTAGGTCTTTCCCTTTAGGTTTTACCCCAACAATGTTTTCATTAGTTTCGCTCACTCTCGAAATCAAGCATTTTACAGCAGGTTGGAGCAGCCTGTATCTCAGCACAGGAATAAGGTAGGGAAGAATTCTAAGGATCATTGTGACTGCCTGCAGAAGTTAGATCAGATGGCAAATTGGATTTGGTGCTAGGTCTTTCCCTTTAGGTTTTACCCCAACAATGTTTTCATTAGTTTCGCTCACTCTCGAAATCAAGCATTTTACAGCAGGTTGGAGCAGCCTGTATCTCAGCACAGGAATAAGGTAGGGAAGAATTCTAAGGATCATTTTGACTGCCTCCAGAAGTTAGATCAGATGGCAAATTGGATTTGGTGCTAGGTCTTTCCCTTTAGGTTTTACCCCAACAATGTTTTCATTAGTTTCGCTCACTCTCGAAATCAAGCATTTTACAGCAGGTTGGAGCAGCCTGTATCTCAGCACAGGAATAAGGTAGGGAAGAATTCTAAGGATCATTTTGACTGCCTCCAGAAGTTAGATCAGATGGCAAATTGGATTTGGTGCTAGGTCTTTCCCTTTAGGTTTTACCCCAACAATGTTTTCATTAGTTTCGCTCACTCTCGAAATCAAGCATTTTACAGCAGGTTGGAGCAGCCTGTATCTCAGCACAGGAATAAGGTAGGGAAGAATTCTAAGGATCATTTTGACTGCCTCCAGAAGTTAGATCAGATGGCAAATTGGATTTGGTGCTAGGTCTTTCCCTTTAGGTTTTACCCCAACAATGTTTTCATTAGTTTCGCTCACTCTCGAAATCAAGCATTTTACAGCAGGTTGGAGCAGCCTGTATCTCAGCACAGGAATAAGGTAGGGAAGAATTCTAAGGATCATTTTGACTGCCTCCAGAAGTTAGATCAGATGGCAAATTGGATTTGGTGCTAGGTCTTTCCCTTTAGGTTTTACCCCAACAATGTTTTCATTAGTTTCGCTCACTCTCGAAATCAAGCATTTTACAGCAGGTTGGAGCAGCCTGTATCTCAGCACAGGAATAAGGTAGGGAAGAATTCTAAGGATCATTTTGACTGCCTCCAGAAGTTAGATCAGATGGCAAATTGGATTTGGTGCTAGGTCTTTCCCTTTAGGTTTTACCCCAACAATGTTTTCATTAGTTTCGCTCACTCTCGAAATCAAGCATTTTACAGCAGGTTGGAGCAGCCTGTATCTCAGCACAGGAATAAGGTAGTGTGCTGGGTTGAGGCAGCCCCCTTCCCCACCCCTGGCAACAATAAACACTCAGACAAACGGATTGCAAAAGTGATGGAAAGTTTAAATAGAAAGCAGTGAACTTTTACAGAAAAGCAAAAGCAGAGTGACAAAGAAAAATCCCAAAGCAGACCCAGAGAGACCCCATCCCCACCTGAGGGTACATCCGAGACCCCCAGGGCTCCTTCTTCCCCCTCCCACTGCTAGGCTAGTCTCAGCTGGCCAGATCTGAGACTGCCCATCCCCCCGTGGCCTTGGGCCTAGCCAGGCCCAAAGCCAGGAGACATCTCCCCAGTTACCGGCTGACGGAGGAGGAAGAAAAGAGATAGTGCTAGACTCCGCACTGGATCTTATAGTGGTGCAAAGGATTGTGGTATGAAATACTACATAATTTCCTGTGTCCACCCCTGGGCTGGATTTCTGGACACAGGAAGTAAACACTGCAGGGGGGCACCCAGCTCAAACTGTAACATACCACCCCTTATTTCATACCATAATCTTTGCACCCAAACACATCATTAAATCAGAAATCTTCCGATGACATGTTCGGCGAAGTCCCTATCTTCATCTGGGCGTCCACCCAAACGGTCTCTCATTCAGGCTCTAGTGTCCGTCCATTCCAGTTCTTCTTCCCTCATCTAGTAGAACCTCTCAGCGATGCAGAGTTCACTCTTCTGCGGTGCAAGCTCTTCTTGGATCCGTTGGACATCCTGGTCACCTGGAAGGAACCTCACAACTTCTCAACCAAACCTTTATTCCCATCTCTATTTACTCAGCGGCATGTTTCCACCCCTGGGGCAAGCCAGTCAGAACAATCAGGCTCTAACTGCTTCTCCACCCCTCCAGGAAAACAGCACGCTGAGCCTTTCACAACCCTGCACGGACCTATCCCAAGCCCAGTGCTGACCGCTTCCAGCCGCGGCCCGAGGCTCTACAGATGCTTATCACAGTACACCGCCTTCCCGCTAGGCGTTCGCGTACCGAGACGTGACAGCATCCAAAACACAACCCTCCCCTGGCGGAGGGAGGGGCTGCACCACAACCTAGTGAGAAGAAGGGAGGTGGAGCCAGGTGCTCGGCGCCATTTTCGGAACTCGTCCGAAAAAGTCGGGGAAGAGACTAGGGCCGGCCCCGCCGCCGCTCCGAGCGCACGGCTGTGCTCACCGCCGCCGCAGCCCGAGCGAACGGCAGGTCCCGCCGCCACCGCAGTTCAAGTGGACGGCCGGGGACCGCCGCCGCCGCTCCGAGCGCACGGCCGGTCCCGCCGCCACCGCAGCTCAAGCGGACGGCCGGGGACCGCCGCCGCCGCTCCGAGCGCACAGCAGGGCTCCGCCC
Source organism: Melanerpes formicivorus (assembly GCF_026170545.1). NCBI lineage: Eukaryota > Metazoa > Chordata > Aves > Piciformes > Picidae > Melanerpes > Melanerpes formicivorus. Next base: position 8,941 of record NW_027144206.1, on the reverse strand, counting down.
ACCTCTGCCGCCGCGGTACAGAATCAAAATCGCCTCCACCCCTCGGGCATTCAAACGCCTCATCCAGCAAAAGCCATGAGCACGTCCTCAGGGCCCTTGAGAACAGCTTTCAGCTGGAGTCCCCGTTCGCCCATAGGGAGTCGAGCTCGCCCGCTCGCCGCGGCTGGCCCTACCCCGCAGCGAGAACGGACCTGACTTTGATCTGCTCGCCACTGCTCCTCCCCCCCTTCACTCCCTGCCGCTTTTACCGCTCCGCAAAGAATAAAGGTGGGGGAAGGCAGGTCCCGCATTCTCAAGCGGTGCCCCCATTCCGGTGGTTAAGAACCACCCCTGCTTGGAATAGCAGGAGAGACTCTCTGCCACCGGTCACGCACCAGGAGTCCCACTGCAATCCACAAGAACTTAACACAGTCGCCCCAACAACAACACGAGCCCCCAACTGCCAAAAAACCAAACCGACGCCCAGAACTAAATTTAAACTCTCTTATCTTTTGCAATCTGATCTGCAGAGTAGCCACAATAACCAACTCCTTCTCCTGGCTGGCTCGCCAAGAATGTAAAGGGGTTGGGGGGCAGATACTCTGCCCACCTCAACCATCCTCTGCTACCAAGAATGTGCTGGGTTGAGGCAGCCCCCTTCCCCACCCCTGGCAACAATAAACACTCAGACAAACGGATTGCAAAAGTGATGGAAAGTTTAAATAGAAAGCAGTGAACTTTTACAGAAAAGCAAAAGCAGAGTGACAAAGAAAAATCCCAAAGCAGACCCAGAGAGACCCCATCCCCACCTGAGGGTACATCCGAGACCCCCAGGGCTCCTTCTTCCCCCTCCCACTGCTAGGCTAGTCTCAGCTGGCCAGATCTGAGACTGCCCATCCCCCCGTGGCCTTGGGCCTAGCCAGGCCCAAAGCCAGGAGACATCTCCCCAGTTACCGGCTGACGGAGGAGGAAGAAAAAAGATAGTGCTAGACTCCGCACTGGATCTTATAGTGGTGCAAAGGATTGTGGTATGAAATACTACATAATTTCCTGTGTCCACCCCTGGGCTGGATTTCTGGACACAGGAAGTAAACACTGCAGGGGGGCACCCAGCTCAAACTGTAACAGGTAGGGAAGAATTCTAAGGATCATTTTGACTGCCTCCAGAAGTTAGATCAGATGGCAAATTGGATTTGGTGCTAGGTCTTTCCCTTTAGGTTTTACCCCAACAATGTTTTCATTAGTTTCGCTCACTCTCGAAATCAAGCATTTTACAGCAGGTTGGAGCAGCCTGTATCTCAGCACAGGAATAAGGTAGGGAAGAATTCTAAGGATCATTTTGACTGCCTCCAGAAGTTAGATCAGATGGCAAATTGGATTTGGTGCTAGGTCTTTCCCTTTAGGTTTTACCCCAACAATGTTTTCATTAGTTTCGCTCACTCTCGAAATCAAGCATTTTACTGCAGGTTGGAGCAGCCTGTATCTCAGCGCAGGAATAAGGTAGGGAAGAATTCTAAGGATCATTTTGACTGCCTCCAGAAGTTAGATCAGATGGCAAATTGGATTTGGTGCTAGGTCTTTCCCTTTAGGTTTTACCCCAACAATGTTTTCATTAGTTTCGCTCACTCTCGAAATCAAGCATTTTACAGCAGGTTGGAGCAGCCTGTATCTCAGCACAGGAATAAGGTAGGGAAGAATTCTAAGGATCATTGTGACTGCCTGCAGAAGTTAGATCAGATGGCAAATTGGATTTGGTGCTAGGTCTTTCCCTTTAGGTTTTACCCCAACAATGTTTTCATTAGTTTCGCTCACTCTCGAAATCAAGCATTTTACAGCAGGTTGGAGCAGCCTGTATCTCAGCACAGGAATAAGGTAGGGAAGAATTCTAAGGATCATTTTGACTGCCTCCAGAAGTTAGATCAGATGGCAAATTGGATTTGGTGCTAGGTCTTTCCCTTTAGGTTTTACCCCAACAATGTTTTCATTAGTTTCGCTCACTCTCGAAATCAAGCATTTTACAGCAGGTTGGAGCAGCCTGTATCTCAGCACAGGAATAAGGTAGGGAAGAATTCTAAGGATCATTTTGACTGCCTCCAGAAGTTAGATCAGATGGCAAATTGGATTTGGTGCTAGGTCTTTCCCTTTAGGTTTTACCCCAACAATGTTTTCATTAGTTTCGCTCACTCTCGAAATCAAGCATTTTACAGCAGGTTGGAGCAGCCTGTATCTCAGCACAGGAATAAGGTAGGGAAGAATTCTAAGGATCATTTTGACTGCCTCCAGAAGTTAGATCAGATGGCAAATTGGATTTGGTGCTAGGTCTTTCCCTTTAGGTTTTACCCCAACAATGTTTTCATTAGTTTCGCTCACTCTCGAAATCAAGCATTTTACAGCAGGTTGGAGCAGCCTGTATCTCAGCACAGGAATAAGGTAGGGAAGAATTCTAAGGATCATTTTGACTGCCTCCAGAAGTTAGATCAGATGGCAAATTGGATTTGGTGCTAGGTCTTTCCCTTTAGGTTTTACCCCAACAATGTTTTCATTAGTTTCGCTCACTCTCGAAATCAAGCATTTTACAGCAGGTTGGAGCAGCCTGTATCTCAGCACAGGAATAAGGTAGGGAAGAATTCTAAGGATCATTTTGACTGCCTCCAGAAGTTAGATCAGATGGCAAATTGGATTTGGTGCTAGGTCTTTCCCTTTAGGTTTTACCCCAACAATGTTTTCATTAGTTTCGCTCACTCTCGAAATCAAGCATTTTACAGCAGGTTGGAGCAGCCTGTATCTCAGCACAGGAATAAGGTAGGGAAGAATTCTAAGGATCATTTTGACTGCCTCCAGAAGTTAGATCAGATGGCAAATTGGATTTGGTGCTAGGTCTTTCCCTTTAGGTTTTACCCCAACAATGTTTTCATTAGTTTCGCTCACTCTCGAAATCAAGCATTTTACAGCAGGTTGGAGCAGCCTGTATCTCAGCACAGGAATAAGGTAGGGAAGAATTCAAATACTCATTTTGACTGCCTCCAGAAGTTAGATCAGATGGCAAATTGGATTTGGTGCTAGGTCTTTCCCTTTAGGTTTTACCCCAACAATGTTTTCATTAGTTTCGCTCACTCTCGAAATCAAGCATTTTACAGCAGGTTGGAGCAGCCTGTATCTCAGCACAGGAATAAGGTAGGGAAGAATTCTAAGGATCATTTTGACTGCCTCCAGAAGTTAGATCAGATGGCAAATTGGATTTGGTGCTAGGTCTTTCCCTTTAGGTTTTACCCCAACAATGTTTTCATTAGTTTCGCTCACTCTCGAAATCAAGCATTTTACAGCAGGTTGGAGCAGCCTGTATCTCAGCACAGGAATAAGGTAGGGAAGAATTCTAAGGATCATTTTGACTGCCTCCAGAAGTTAGATCAGATGGCAAATTGGATTTGGTGCTAGGTCTTTCCCTTTAGGTTTTACCCCAACAATGTTTTCATTAGTTTCGCTCACTCTCGAAATCAAGCATTTTACAGCAGGTTGGAGCAGCCTGTATCTCAGCACAGGAATAAGGTAGGGAAGAATTCTAAGGATCATTTTGACTGCCTCCAGAAGTTAGATCAGATGGCAAATTGGATTTGGTGCTAGGTCTTTCCCTTTAGGTTTTACCCCAACAATGTTTTCATTAGTTTCGCTCACTCTCGAAATCAAGCATTTTACAGCAGGTTGGAGCAGCCTGTATCTCAGCACAGGAATAAGGTAGGGAAGAATTCTAAGGATCATTTTGACTGCCTCCAGAAGTTAGATCAGATGGCAAATTGGATTTGGTGCTAGGTCTTTCCCTTTAGGTTTTACCCCAACAATGTTTTCATTAGTTTCGCTCACTCTCGAAATCAAGCATTTTACAGCAGGTTGGAGCAGCCTGTATCTCAGCACAGGAATAAGGTAGGGAAGAATTCTAAGGATCATTTTGACTGCCTCCAGAAGTTAGATCAGATGGCAAATTGGATTTGGTGCTAGGTCTTTCCCTTTAGGTTTTACCCCAACAATGTTTTCATTAGTTTCGCTCACTCTCGAAATCAAGCATTTTACAGCAGGTTGGAGCAGCCTGTATCTCAGCACAGGAATAAGGTAGTGAAGAATTCTAAGGATCATTTTGACTGCCTCCAGAAGTTAGATCAGATGGCAAATTGGATTTGGTGCTAGGTCTTTCCCTTTAGGTTTTACCCCAACAATGTTTTCATTAGTTTCGCTCACTCTCGAAATCAAGCATTTTACAGCAGGTTGGAGCAGCCTGTATCTCAGCACAGGAATAAGGTAGGGAAGAATTCTAAGGATCATTTTGACTGCCTCCAGAAGTTAGATCAGATGGCAAATTGGATTTGGTGCTAGGTCTTTCCCTTTAGGTTTTACCCCAACAATGTTTTCATTAGTTTCGCTCACTCTCGAAATCAAGCATTTTACAGCAGGTTGGAGCAGCCTGTATCTCAGCACAGGAATAAGGTAGGGAAGAATTCTAAGGATCATTTGACTGCCTCCAGAAGTTAGATCAGATGGCAAATTGGATTTGGTGCTAGGTCTTTCCCTTTAGGTTTTACCCCAACAATGTTTTCATTAGTTTCGCTCACTCTCGAAATCAAGCATTTTACAGCAGGTTGGAGCAGCCTGTATCTCAGCACAGGAATAAGGTAGGGAAGAATTCTAAGGATCATTTTGACTGCCTCCAGAAGTTAGATCAGATGGCAAATTGGATTTGGTGCTAGGTCTTTCCCTTTAGGTTTTACCCCAACAATGTTTTCATTAGTTTCGCTCACTCTCGAAATCAAGCATTTTACAGCAGGTTGGAGCAGCCTGTATCTCAGCACAGGAATAAGGTAGGGAAGAATTCTAAGGATCATTTTGACTGCCTCCAGAAGTTAGATCAGATGGCAAATTGGATTTGGTGCTAGGTCTTTCCCTTTAGGTTTTACCCCAACAATGTTTTCATTAGTTTCGCTCACTCTCGAAATCAAGCATTTTACAGCAGGTTGGAGCAGCCTGTATCTCAGCACAGGAATAAGGTAGGGAAGAATTCTAAGGATCATTTTGACTGCCTCCAGAAGTTAGATCAGATGGCAAATTGGATTTGGTGCTAGGTCTTTCCCTTTAGGTTTTACCCCAACAATGTTTTCATTAGTTTCGCTCACTCTCGAAATCAAGCATTTTACAGCAGGTTGGAGCAGCCTGTATCTCAGCACAGGAATAAGGTAGGGAAGAATTCTAAGGATCATTTTGACTGCCTCCAGAAGTTAGATCAGATGGCAAATTGGATTTGGTGCTAGGTCTTTCCCTTTAGGTTTTACCCCAACAATGTTTTCATTAGTTTCGCTCACTCTCGAAATCAAGCATTTTACAGCAGGTTGGAGCAGCCTGTATCTCAGCACAGGAATAAGGTAGGGAAGAATTCTAAGGATCATTTTGACTGCCTCCAGAAGTTAGATCAGATGGCAAATTGGATTTGGTGCTAGGTCTTTCCCTTTAGGTTTTACCCCAACAATGTTTTCATTAGTTTCGCTCACTCTCGAAATCAAGCATTTTACAGCAGGTTGGAGCAGCCTGTATCTCAGCACAGGAATAAGGTAGGGAAGAATTCTAAGGATCATTTTGACTGCCTCCAGAAGTTAGATCAGATGGCAAATTGGATTTGGTGCTAGGTCTTTCCCTTTAGGTTTTACCCCAACAATGTTTTCATTAGTTTCGCTCACTCTCGAAATCAAGCATTTTACAGCAGGTTGGAGCAGCCTGTATCTCAGCACAGGAATAAGGTAGGGAAGAATTCTAAGGATCATTTTGACTGCCTCCAGAAGTTAGATCAGATGGCAAATTGGATTTGGTGCTAGGTCTTTCCCTTTAGGTTTTACCCCAACAATGTTTTCATTAGTTTCGCTCACTCTCGAAATCAAGCATTTTACAGCAGGTTGGAGCAGCCTGTATCTCAGCACAGGAATAAGGTAGGGAAGAATTCTAAGGATCATTTTGACTGCCTCCAGAAGTTAGATCAGATGGCAAATTGGATTTGGTGCTAGGTCTTTCCCTTTAGGTTTTACCCCAACAATGTTTTCATTAGTTTCGCTCACTCTCGAAATCAAGCATTTTACAGCAGGTTGGAGCAGCCTGTATCTCAGCACAGGAATAAGGTAGGGAAGAATTCTAAGGATCATTTTGACTGCCTCCAGAAGTTAGATCAGATGGCAAATTGGATTTGGTGCTAGGTCTTTCCCTTTAGGTTTTACCCCAACAATGTTTTCATTAGTTTCGCTCACTCTCGAAATCAAGCATTTTACAGCAGGTTGGAGCAGCCTGTATCTCAGCACAGGAATAAGGTAGGGAAGAATTCTAAGGATCATTTTGACTGCCTCCAGAAGTTAGATCAGATGGCAAATTGGATTTGGTGCTAGGTCTTTCCCTTTAGGTTTTACCCCAACAATGTTTTCATTAGTTTCGCTCACTCTGGAAATCAAGCATTTTACAGCAGGTTGGAGCAGCCTGTATCTCAGCACAGGAATAAGGTAGGGAAGAATTCTAAGGATCATTTTGACTGCCTGCAGAAGTTAGATCAGATGGCAAATTGGATTTGGTGCTAGGTCTTTCCCTTTAGGTTTTACCCCAACAATGTTTTCATTAGTTTCGCTCACTCTCGAAATCAAGCATTTTACAGCAGGTTGGAGCAGCCTGTATCTCAGCACAGGAATAAGGTAGGGAAGAATTCTAAGGATCATTTTGACTGCCTCCAGAAGTTAGATCAGATGGCAAATTGGATTTGGTGCTAGGTCTTTCCCTTTAGGTTTTACCCCAACAATGTTTTCATTAGTTTCGCTCACTCTCGAAATCAAGCATTTTACAGCAGGTTGGAGCAGCCTGTATCTCAGCACAGGAATAAGGTAGGGAAGAATTCTAAGGATCATTTTGACTGCCTCCAGAAGTTAGATCAGATGGCAAAATTGGATTTGGTGCTAGGTCTTTCCCTTTAGGTTTTACCCCAACAATGTTTTCATTAGTTTCGCTCACTCTCGAAATCAAGCATTTTACAGCAGGTTGGAGCAGCCTGTAGTATCTCAGCACAGGAATAAGGTAGGGAAGAATTCTAAGGATCATTTTGACTGCCTCCAGAAGTTAGATCAGATGGCAAATTGGATTTGGTGCTAGGTCTTTCCCTTTAGGTTTTACCCCAACAATGTTTTCATTAGTTTCGCTCACTCTCGAAATCAAGCATTTTACAGCAGGTTGGAGCAGCCTGTATCTCAGCACAGGAATAAGGTAGGGAAGAATTCTAAGGATCATTTTGACTGCCTCCAGAAGTTAGATCAGATGGCAAATTGGATTTGGTGCTAGGTCTTTCCCTTTAGGTTTTACCCCAACAATGTTTTCATTAGTTTCGCTCACTCTCGAAATCAAGCATTTTACAGCAGGTTGGAGCAGCCTGTATCTCAGCACAGGAATAAGGTAGGGAAGAATTCTAAGGATCATTTTGACTGCCTCCAGAAGTTAGATCAGATGGCAAATTGGATTTGGTGCTAGGTCTTTCCCTTTAGGTTTTACCCCAACAATGTTTTCATTAGTTTCGCTCACTCTCGAAATCAAGCATTTTACAGCAGGTTGGAGCAGCCTGTATCTCAGCACAGGAATAAGGTAGGGAAGAATTCTAAGGATCATTTTGACTGCCTCCAGAAGTTAGATCAGATGGCAAATTGGATTTGGTGCTAGGTCTTTCCCTTTAGGTTTTACCCCAACAATGTTTTCATTAGTTTCGCTCACTCTCGAAATCAAGCATTTTACAGCAGGTTGGAGCAGCCTGTATCTCAGCACAGGAATAAGGTAGGGAAGAATTCTAAGGATCATTTTGACTGCCTGCAGAAGTTAGATCAGATGGCAAATTGGATTTGGTGCTAGGTCTTTCCCTTTAGGTTTTACCCCAACAATGTTTTCATTAGTTTCGCTCACTCTCGAAATCAAGCATTTTACAGCAGGTTGGAGCAGCCTGTATCTCAGCACAGGAATAAGGTAGGGAAGAATTCTAAGGATCATTTTGACTGCCTCCAGAAGTTAGATCAGATGGCAAATTGGATTTGGTGCTAGGTCTTTCCCTTTAGGTTTTACCCCAACAATGTTTTCATTAGTTTCGCTCACTCTCGAAATCAAGCATTTTACAGCAGGTTGGAGCAGCCTGTATCTCAGCACAGGAATAAGGTAGGGAAGAATTCTAAGGATCATTTTGACTGCCTCCAGAAGTTAGATCAGATGGCAAATTGGATTTGGTGCTAGGTCTTTCCCTTTAGGTTTTACCCCAACAATGTTTTCATTAGTTTCGCTCACTCTCGAAATCAAGCATTTTACTGCAGGTTGGAGCAGCCTGTATCTCAGCGCAGGAATAAGGTAGGGAAGAATTCTAAGGATCATTTTGACTGCCTCCAGAAGTTAGATCAGATGGCAAATTGGATTTGGTGCTAGGTCTTTCCCTTTAGGTTTTACCCCAACAATGTTTTCATTAGTTTCGCTCACTCTCGAAATCAAGCATTTTACAGCAGGTTGGAGCAGCCTGTATCTCAGCACAGGAATAAGGTAGGGAAGAATTCTAAGGATCATTGTGACTGCCTGCAGAAGTTAGATCAGATGGCAAATTGGATTTGGTGCTAGGTCTTTCCCTTTAGGTTTTACCCCAACAATGTTTTCATTAGTTTCGCTCACTCTCGAAATCAAGCATTTTACAGCAGGTTGGAGCAGCCTGTATCTCAGCACAGGAATAAGGTAGGGAAGAATTCTAAGGATCATTTTGACTGCCTCCAGAAGTTAGATCAGATGGCAAATTGGATTTGGTGCTAGGTCTTTCCCTTTAGGTTTTACCCCAACAATGTTTTCATTAGTTTCGCTCACTCTCGAAATCAAGCATTTTACAGCAGGTTGGAGCAGCCTGTATCTCAGCACAGGAATAAGGTAGGGAAGAATTCTAAGG
>NW_027144205.1:0-40452 GCF_026170545.1 Melanerpes formicivorus | reverse complement strand
CTAGGTCTTTCCCTTTAGGTTTTTACCCCAACAATGTTTTCATTAGTTTCGCTCACTCTCGAAATCAAGCATTTTACAGCAGGTTGGAGCAGCCTGTATCTCAGCACAGGAATAAGGTAGGGAAGAATTCTAAGGCTCATTTTGACTGCCTCCAGAAGTTAGATCAGATGGCAAATTGGATTTGGTGCTAGGTCTTTCCCTTTAGGTTTTACCCCAACAATGTTTTCATTAGTTTCGCTCACTCTCGAAATCAAGCATTTTACAGCAGGTTGGAGCAGCCTGTATCTCAGCACAGGAATAAGGTAGGGAAGAATTCTAAGGCTCATTTTGACTGCCTCCAGAAGTTAGATCAGATGGCAAATTGGATTTGGTGCTAGGTCTTTCCCTTTAGGTTTTACCCCAACAATGTTTTCATTAGTCTCGCTCACTCTCGAAATCAAGCATTTTACAGCAGGTTGGAGCAGCCTGTATCTCAGCACAGGAATAAGGTAGGGAAGAATTCTAAGGATCATTTTGACTGCCTCCAGAAGTTAGATCAGATGGCAAATTGGATTTGGTGCTAGGTCTTTCCCTTTAGGTTTTACCCCAACAATGTTTTCATTAGTTTCGCTCACTCTCGAAATCAAGCATTTTACAGCAGGTTGGAGCAGCCTGTATCTCAGCACAGGAATAAGGTAGGGAAGAATTCTAAGGCTCATTTTGACTGCCTCCAGAAGTTAGATCAGATGGCAAATTGGATTTGGTGCTAGGTCTTTCCCTTTAGGTTTTTACCCCAACAATGTTTTCATTAGTTTCGCTCACTCTCGAAATCAAGCATTTTACAGCAGGTTGGAGCAGCCTGTATCTCAGCACAGGAATAAGGTAGGGAAGAATTCTAAGGCTCATTTTGACTGCCTCCAGAAGTTAGATCAGATGGCAAATTGGATTTGGTGCTAGGTCTTTCCCTTTAGGTTTTACCCCAACAATGTTTTCATTAGTTTCGCTCACTCTCGAAATCAAGCATTTTACAGCAGGTTGGAGCAGCCTGTATCTCAGCACAGGAATAAGGTAGGGAAGAATTCTAAGGATCATTTTGACTGCCTCCAGAAGTTAGATCAGATGGCAAATTGGATTTGGTGCTAGGTCTTTCCCTTTAGGTTTTACCCCAACAATGTTTTCATTAGTTTCGCTCACTCTCGAAATCAAGCATTTTAGAGCAGGTTGGAGCAGCCTGTATCTCAGCACAGGAATAAGGTAGGGAAGAATTCTAAGGCTCATTTTGACTGCCTCCAGAAGTTAGATCAGATGGCAAATTGGATTTGGTGCTAGGTCTTTCCCTTTAGGTTTTACCCCAACAATGTTTTCATTAGTTTCGCTCACTCTCGAAATCAAGCATTTTACAGCAGGTTGGAGCAGCCTGTATCTCAGCACAGGAATAAGGTAGGGAAGAATTCTAAGGCTCATTTTGACTGCCTCCAGAAGTTAGATCAGATGGCAAATTGGATTTGGTGCTAGGTCTTTCCCTTTAGGTTTTACCCCAACAATGTTTTCATTAGTTTCGCTCACTCTCGAAATCAAGCATTTTACAGCAGGTTGGAGCAGCCTGTATCTCAGCACAGGAATAAGGTAGGGAAGAATTCTAAGGCTCATTTTGACTGCCTCCAGAAGTTAGATCAGATGGCAAATTGGATTTGGTGCTAGGTCTTTCCCTTTAGGTTTTACCCCAACAATGTTTTCATTAGTTTCGCTCACTCTCGAAATCAAGCATTTTACAGCAGGTTGGAGCAGCCTGTATCTCAGCACAGGAATAAGGTAGGGAAGAATTCTAAGGATCATTTTGACTGCCTCCAGAAGTTAGATCAGATGGCAAATTGGATTTGGTGCTAGGTCTTTCCCTTTAGGTTTTACCCCAACAATGTTTTCATTAGTTTCGCTCACTCTCGAAATCAAGCATTTTACAGCAGGTTGGAGCAGCCTGTATCTCAGCACAGGAATAAGGTAGGGAAGAATTCTAAGGCTCATTTTGACTGCCTCCAGAAGTTAGATCAGATGGCAAATTGGATTTGGTGCTAGGTCTTTCCCTTTAGGTTTTACCCCAACAATGTTTTCATTAGTTTCGCTCACTCTCGAAATCAAGCATTTTACAGCAGGTTGGAGCAGCCTGTATCTCAGCACAGGAATAAGGTAGGGAAGAATTCTAAGGCTCATTTTGACTGCCTCCAGAAGTTAGATCAGATGGCAAATTGGATTTGGTGCTAGGTCTTTCCCTTTAGGTTTTACCCCAACAATGTTTTCATTAGTTTCGCTCACTCTCGAAATCAAGCATTTTACAGCAGGTTGGAGCAGCCTGTATCTCAGCACAGGAATAAGGTAGGGAAGAATTCTAAGGCTCATTTTGACTGCCTCCAGAAGTTAGATCAGATGGCAAATTGGATTTGGTGCTAGGTCTTTCCCTTTAGGTTTTACCCCAACAATGTTTTCATTAGTTTCGCTCACTCTCGAAATCAAGCATTTTACAGCAGGTTGGAGCAGCCTGTATCTCAGCACAGGAATAAGGTAGGGAAGAATTCTAAGGCTCATTTTGACTGCCTCCAGAAGTTAGATCAGATGGCAAATTGGATTTGGTGCTAGGTCTTTCCCTTTAGGTTTTACCCCAACAATGTTTTCATTAGTTTCGCTCACTCTCGAAATCAAGCATTTTACAGCAGGTTGGAGCAGCCTGTATCTCAGCACAGGAATAAGGTAGGGAAGAATTCTAAGGCTCATTTTGACTGCCTCCAGAAGTTAGATCAGATGGCAAATTGGATTTGGTGCTAGGTCTTTCCCTTTAGGTTTTACCCCAACAACGTTTTCATTAGTTTCGCTCACTCTCGAAATCAAGCATTTTACAGCAGGTTGGAGCAGCCTGTATCTCAGCACAGGAATAAGGTAGGGAAGAATTCTAAGGCTCATTTTGACTGCCTCCAGAAGTTAGATCAGATGGCAAATTGGATTTGGTGCTAGGTCTTTCCCTTTAGGTTTTACCCCAACAATGTTTTCATTAGTTTCGCTCACTCTCGAAATCAAGCATTTTACAGCAGGTTGGAGCAGCCTGTATCTCAGCACAGGAATAAGGTAGGGAAGAATTCTAAGGATCATTTTGACTGCCTCCAGAAGTTAGATCAGATGGCAAATTGGATTTGGTGCTAGGTCTTTCCCTTTAGGTTTTACCCCAACAATGTTTTCATTAGTTTCGCTCACTCTCGAAATCAAGCATTTTACAGCAGGTTGGAGCAGCCTGTATCTCAGCACAGGAATAAGGTAGGGAAGAATTCTAAGGCTCATTTTGACTGCCTCCAGAAGTTAGATCAGATGGCAAATTGGATTTGGTGCTAGGTCTTTCCCTTTAGGTTTTACCCCAACAATGTTTTCATTAGTTTCGCTCACTCTCGAAATCAAGCATTTTACAGCAGGTTGGAGCAGCCTGTATCTCAGCACAGGAATAAGGTAGGGAAGAATTCTAAGGCTCATTTTGACTGCCTCCAGAAGTTAGATCAGATGGCAAATTGGATTTGGTGCTAGGTCTTTCCCTTTAGGTTTTACCCCAACAATGTTTTCATTAGTTTCGCTCACTCTCGAAATCAAGCATTTTACAGCAGGTTGGAGCAGCCTGTATCTCAGCACAGGAATAAGGTAGGGAAGAATTCTAAGGCTCATTTTGACTGCCTCCAGAAGTTAGATCAGATGGCAAATTGGATTTGGTGCTAGGTCTTTCCCTTTAGGTTTTACCCCAACAATGTTTTCATTAGTCTCGCTCACTCTCGAAATCAAGCATTTTACAGCAGGTTGGAGCAGCCTGTATCTCAGCACAGGAATAAGGTAGGGAAGAATTCTAAGGATCATTTTGACTGCCTCCAGAAGTTAGATCAGATGGCAAATTGGATTTGGTGCTAGGTCTTTCCCTTTAGGTTTTACCCCAACAATGTTTTCATTAGTTTCGCTCACTCTCGAAATCAAGCATTTTACAGCAGGTTGGAGCAGCCTGTATCTCAGCACAGGAATAAGGTAGGGAAGAATTCTAAGGCTCATTTTGACTGCCTCCAGAAGTTAGATCAGATGGCAAATTGGATTTGGTGCTAGGTCTTTCCCTTTAGGTTTTACCCCAACAATGTTTTCATTAGTTTCGCTCACTCTCGAAATCAAGCATTTTACAGCAGGTTGGAGCAGCCTGTATCTCAGCACAGGAATAAGGTAGGGAAGAATTCTAAGGATCATTTTGACTGCCTCCAGAAGTTAGATCAGATGGCAAATTGGATTTGGTGCTAGGTCTTTCCCTTTAGGTTTTACCCCAACAATGTTTTCATTAGTTTCGCTCACTCTCGAAATCAAGCATTTTACAGCAGGTTGGAGCAGCCTGTATCTCAGCACAGGAATAAGGTAGGGAAGAATTCTAAGGATCATTTTGACTGCCTCCAGAAGTTAGATCAGATGGCAAATTGGATTTGGTGCTAGGTCTTTCCCTTTAGGTTTTACCCCAACAATGTTTTCATTAGTTTCGCTCACTCTCGAAATCAAGCATTTTACAGCAGGTTGGAGCAGCCTGTATCTCAGCACAGGAATAAGGTAGGGAAGAATTCTAAGGATCATTTTGACTGCCTCCAGAAGTTAGATCAGATGGCAAATTGGATTTGGTGCTAGGTCTTTCCCTTTAGGTTTTACCCCAACAATGTTTTCATTAGTTTCGCTCACTCTCGAAATCAAGCATTTTACAGCAGGTTGGAGCAGCCTGTATCTCAGCACAGGAATAAGGTAGGGAAGAATTCTAAGGCTCATTTTGACTGCCTCCAGAAGTTAGATCAGATGGCAAATTGGATTTGGTGCTAGGTCTTTCCCTTTAGGTTTTACCCCAACAATGTTTTCATTAGTTTCGCTCACTCTCGAAATCAAGCATTTTACAGCAGGTTGGAGCAGCCTGTATCTCAGCACAGGAATAAGGTAGGGAAGAATTCTAAGGCTCATTTTGACTGCCTCCAGAAGTTAGATCAGATGGCAAATTGGATTTGGTGCTAGGTCTTTCCCTTTAGGTTTTACCCCAACAATGTTTTCATTAGTTTCGCTCACTCTCGAAATCAAGCATTTTACAGCAGGTTGGAGCAGCCTGTATCTCAGCACAGGAATAAGGTAGGGAAGAATTCTAAGGCTCATTTTGACTGCCTCCAGAAGTTAGATCAGATGGCAAATTGGATTTGGTGCTAGGTCTTTCCCTTTAGGTTTTACCCCAACAATGTTTTCATTAGTTTCGCTCACTCTCGAAATCAAGCATTTTACAGCAGGTTGGAGCAGCCTGTATCTCAGCACAGGAATAAGGTAGGGAAGAATTCTAAGGCTCATTTTGACTGCCTCCAGAAGTTAGATCAGATGGCAAATTGGATTTGGTGCTAGGTCTTTCCCTTTAGGTTTTACCCCAACAATGTTTTCATTAGTCTCGCTCACTCTCGAAATCAAGCATTTTACAGCAGGTTGGAGCAGCCTGTATCTCAGCACAGGAATAAGGTAGGGAAGAATTCTAAGGATCATTTTGACTGCCTCCAGAAGTTAGATCAGATGGCAAATTGGATTTGGTGCTAGGTCTTTCCCTTTAGGTTTTACCCCAACAATGTTTTCATTAGTTTCGCTCACTCTCGAAATCAAGCATTTTACAGCAGGTTGGAGCAGCCTGTATCTCAGCACAGGAATAAGGTAGGGAAGAATTCTAAGGCTCATTTTGACTGCCTCCAGAAGTTAGATCAGATGGCAAATTGGATTTGGTGCTAGGTCTTTCCCTTTAGGTTTTACCCCAACAATGTTTTCATTAGTTTCGCTCACTCTCGAAATCAAGCATTTTACAGCAGGTTGGAGCAGCCTGTATCTCAGCACAGGAATAAGGTAGGGAAGAATTCTAAGGATCATTTTGACTGCCTCCAGAAGTTAGATCAGATGGCAAATTGGATTTGGTGCTAGGTCTTTCCCTTTAGGTTTTACCCCAACAATGTTTTCATTAGTTTCGCTCACTCTCGAAATCAAGCATTTTACAGCAGGTTGGAGCAGCCTGTATCTCAGCACAGGAATAAGGTAGGGAAGAATTCTAAGGATCATTTTGACTGCCTCCAGAAGTTAGATCAGATGGCAAATTGGATTTGGTGCTAGGTCTTTCCCTTTAGGTTTTACCCCAACAATGTTTTCATTAGTTTCGCTCACTCTCGAAATCAAGCATTTTACAGCAGGTTGGAGCAGCCTGTATCTCAGCACAGGAATAAGGTAGGGAAGAATTCTAAGGATCATTTTGACTGCCTCCAGAAGTTAGATCAGATGGCAAATTGGATTTGGTGCTAGGTCTTTCCCTTTAGGTTTTACCCCAACAATGTTTTCATTAGTTTCGCTCACTCTCGAAATCAAGCATTTTACAGCAGGTTGGAGCAGCCTGTATCTCAGCACAGGAATAAGGTAGGGAAGAATTCTAAGGCTCATTTTGACTGCCTCCAGAAGTTAGATCAGATGGCAAATTGGATTTGGTGCTAGGTCTTTCCCTTTAGGTTTTACCCCAACAATGTTTTCATTAGTTTCGCTCACTCTCGAAATCAAGCATTTTACAGCAGGTTGGAGCAGCCTGTATCTCAGCACAGGAATAAGGTAGGGAAGAATTCTAAGGCTCATTTTGACTGCCTCCAGAAGTTAGATCAGATGGCAAATTGGATTTGGTGCTAGGTCTTTCCCTTTAGGTTTTACCCCAACAATGTTTTCATTAGTTTCGCTCACTCTCGAAATCAAGCATTTTACAGCAGGTTGGAGCAGCCTGTATCTCAGCACAGGAATAAGGTAGGGAAGAATTCTAAGGCTCATTTTGACTGCCTCCAGAAGTTAGATCAGATGGCAAATTGGATTTGGTGCTAGGTCTTTCCCTTTAGGTTTTACCCCAACAATGTTTTCATTAGTTTCGCTCACTCTCGAAATCAAGCATTTTACAGCAGGTTGGAGCAGCCTGTATCTCAGCACAGGAATAAGGTAGGGAAGAATTCTAAGGCTCATTTTGACTGCCTCCAGAAGTTAGATCAGATGGCAAATTGGATTTGGTGCTAGGTCTTTCCCTTTAGGTTTTACCCCAACAATGTTTTCATTAGTTTCGCTCACTCTCGAAATCAAGCATTTTACAGCAGGTTGGAGCAGCCTGTATCTCAGCACAGGAATAAGGTAGGGAAGAATTCTAAGGCTCATTTTGACTGCCTCCAGAAGTTAGATCAGATGGCAAATTGGATTTGGTGCTAGGTCTTTCCCTTTAGGTTTTACCCCAACAATGTTTTCATTAGTTTCGCTCACTCTCGAAATCAAGCATTTTACAGCAGGTTGGAGCAGCCTGTATCTCAGCACAGGAATAAGGTAGGGAAGAATTCTAAGGCTCATTTTGACTGCCTCCAGAAGTTAGATCAGATGGCAAATTGGATTTGGTGCTAGGTCTTTCCCTTTAGGTTTTACCCCAACAATGTTTTCATTAGTTTCGCTCACTCTCGAAATCAAGCATTTTACAGCAGGTTGGAGCAGCCTGTATCTCAGCACAGGAATAAGGTAGGGAAGAATTCTAAGGCTCATTTTGACTGCCTCCAGAAGTTAGATCAGATGGCAAATTGGATTTGGTGCTAGGTCTTTCCCTTTAGGTTTTACCCCAACAATGTTTTCATTAGTTTCGCTCACTCTCGAAATCAAGCATTTTACAGCAGGTTGGAGCAGCCTGTATCTCAGCACAGGAATAAGGTAGGGAAGAATTCTAAGGCTCATTTTGACTGCCTCCAGAAGTTAGATCAGATGGCAAATTGGATTTGGTGCTAGGTCTTTCCCTTTAGGTTTTACCCCAACAATGTTTTCATTAGTTTCGCTCACTCTCGAAATCAAGCATTTTACAGCAGGTTGGAGCAGCCTGTATCTCAGCACAGGAATAAGGTAGGGAAGAATTCTAAGGCTCATTTTGACTGCCTCCAGAAGTTAGATCAGATGGCAAATTGGATTTGGTGCTAGGTCTTTCCCTTTAGGTTTTACCCCAACAATGTTTTCATTAGTTTCGCTCACTCTCGAAATCAAGCATTTTACAGCAGGTTGGAGCAGCCTGTATCTCAGCACAGGAATAAGGTAGGGAAGAATTCTAAGGATCATTTTGACTGCCTCCAGAAGTTAGATCAGATGGCAAATTGGATTTGGTGCTAGGTCTTTCCCTTTAGGTTTTACCCCAACAATGTTTTCATTAGTTTCGCTCACTCTCGAAATCAAGCATTTTACAGCAGGTTGGAGCAGCCTGTATCTCAGCACAGGAATAAGGTAGGGAAGAATTCTAAGGATCATTTTGACTGCCTCCAGAAGTTAGATCAGATGGCAAATTGGATTTGGTGCTAGGTCTTTCCCTTTAGGTTTTACCCCAACAATGTTTTCATTAGTTTCGCTCACTCTCGAAATCAAGCATTTTACAGCAGGTTGGAGCAGCCTGTATCTCAGCACAGGAATAAGGTAGGGAAGAATTCAAATGCTCATTTTGACTGCCTCCAGAAGTTAGATCAGATGGCAAATTGGATTTGGTGCTAGGTCTTTCCCTTTAGGTTTTACCCCAACAATGTTTTCATTAGTTTCGCTCACTCTCGAAATCAAGCATTTTACAGCAGGTTGGAGCAGCCTGTATCTCAGCACAGGAATAAGGTAGGGAAGAATTCTAAGGCTCATTTTGACTGCCTCCAGAAGTTAGATCAGATGGCAAATTGGATTTGGTGCTAGGTCTTTCCCTTTAGGTTTTACCCCAACAATGTTTTCATTAGTTTCGCTCACTCTCGAAATCAAGCATTTTACAGCAGGTTGGAGCAGCCTGTATCTCAGCACAGGAATAAGGTAGGGAAGAATTCTAAGGATCATTTTGACTGCCTCCAGAAGTTAGATCAGATGGCAAATTGGATTTGGTGCTAGGTCTTTCCCTTTAGGTTTTACCCCAACAATGTTTTCATTAGTTTCGCTCACTCTCGAAATCAAGCATTTTACAGCAGGTTGGAGCAGCCTGTATCTCAGCACAGGATCATTTTGACTGCCTCCAGAAGTTAGATCAGATGGCAAATTGGATTTGGTGCTAGGTCTTTCCCTTTAGGTTTTACCCCAACAATGTTTTCATTAGTTTCGCTCACTCTCGAAATCAAGCATTTTACAGCAGGTTGGAGCAGCCTGTATCTCAGCACAGGAATAAGGTAGGGAAGAATTCTAAGGCTCATTTTGACTGCCTCCAGAAGTTAGATCAGATGGCAAATTGGATTTGGTGCTAGGTCTTTCCCTTTAGGTTTTACCCCAACAATGTTTTCATTAGTTTCGCTCACTCTCGAAATCAAGCATTTTACAGCAGGTTGGAGCAGCCTGTATCTCAGCACAGGAATAAGGTAGGGAAGAATTCAAATGCTCATTTTGACTGCCTCCAGAAGTTAGATCAGATGGCAAATTGGATTTGGTGCTAGGTCTTTCCCTTTAGGTTTTACCCCAACAATGTTTTCATTAGTTTCGCTCACTCTCGAAATCAAGCATTTTACAGCAGGTTGGAGCAGCCTGTATCTCAGCACAGGAATAAGGTAGGGAAGAATTCTAAGGCTCATTTTGACTGCCTCCAGAAGTTAGATCAGATGGCAAATTGGATTTGGTGCTAGGTCTTTCCCTTTAGGTTTTACCCCAACAATGTTTTCATTAGTTTCGCTCACTCTCGAAATCAAGCATTTTACAGCAGGTTGGAGCAGCCTGTATCTCAGCACAGGAATAAGGTAGGGAAGAATTCTAAGGATCATTTTGACTGCCTCCAGAAGTTAGATCAGATGGCAAATTGGATTTGGTGCTAGGTCTTTCCCTTTAGGTTTTACCCCAACAATGTTTTCATTAGTTTCGCTCACTCTCGAAATCAAGCATTTTACAGCAGGTTGGAGCAGCCTGTATCTCAGCACAGGATCATTTTGACTGCCTCCAGAAGTTAGATCAGATGGCAAATTGGATTTGGTGCTAGGTCTTTCCCTTTAGGTTTTACCCCAACAATGTTTTCATTAGTTTCGCTCACTCTCGAAATCAAGCATTTTACAGCAGGTTGGAGCAGCCTGTATCTCAGCACAGGAATAAGGTAGGGAAGAATTCTAAGGCTCATTTTGACTGCCTCCAGAAGTTAGATCAGATGGCAAATTGGATTTGGTGCTAGGTCTTTCCCTTTAGGTTTTACCCCAACAATGTTTTCATTAGTTTCGCTCACTCTCGAAATCAAGCATTTTACAGCAGGTTGGAGCAGCCTGTATCTCAGCACAGGAATAAGGTAGGGAAGAATTCTAAGGCTCATTTTGACTGCCTCCAGAAGTTAGATCAGATGGCAAATTGGATTTGGTGCTAGGTCTTTCCCTTTAGGTTTTACCCCAACAATGTTTTCATTAGTTTCGCTCACTCTCGAAATCAAGCATTTTACAGCAGGTTGGAGCAGCCTGTATCTCAGCACAGGAATAAGGTAGGGAAGAATTCTAAGGCTCATTTTGACTGCCTCCAGAAGTTAGATCAGATGGCAAATTGGATTTGGTGCTAGGTCTTTCCCTTTAGGTTTTACCCCAACAATGTTTTCATTAGTTTCGCTCACTCTCGAAATCAAGCATTTTACAGCAGGTTGGAGCAGCCTGTATCTCAGCACAGGAATAAGGTAGGGAAGAATTCTAAGGCTCATTTTGACTGCCTCCAGAAGTTAGATCAGATGGCAAATTGGATTTGGTGCTAGGTCTTTCCCTTTAGGTTTTACCCCAACAATGTTTTCATTAGTTTCGCTCACTCTCGAAATCAAGCATTTTACAGCAGGTTGGAGCAGCCTGTATCTCAGCACAGGAATAAGGTAGGGAAGAATTCTAAGGCTCATTTTGACTGCCTCCAGAAGTTAGATCAGATGGCAAATTGGATTTGGTGCTAGGTCTTTCCCTTTAGGTTTTACCCCAACAATGTTTTCATTAGTTTCGCTCACTCTCGAAATCAAGCATTTTACAGCAGGTTGGAGCAGCCTGTATCTCAGCACAGGAATAAGGTAGGGAAGAATTCTAAGGATCATTTTGACTGCCTCCAGAAGTTAGATCAGATGGCAAATTGGATTTGGTGCTAGGTCTTTCCCTTTAGGTTTTACCCCAACAATGTTTTCATTAGTTTCGCTCACTCTCGAAATCAAGCATTTTACAGCAGGTTGGAGCAGCCTGTATCTCAGCACAGGAATAAGGTAGGGAAGAATTCTAAGGCTCATTTTGACTGCCTCCAGAAGTTAGATCAGATGGCAAATTGGATTTGGTGCTAGGTCTTTCCCTTTAGGTTTTACCCCAACAATGTTTTCATTAGTCTCGCTCACTCTCGAAATCAAGCATTTTACAGCAGGTTGGAGCAGCCTGTATCTCAGCACAGGAATAAGGTAGGGAAGAATTCTAAGGATCATTTTGACTGCCTCCAGAAGTTAGATCAGATGGCAAATTGGATTTGGTGCTAGGTCTTTCCCTTTAGGTTTTACCCCAACAATGTTTTCATTAGTTTCGCTCACTCTCGAAATCAAGCATTTTACAGCAGGTTGGAGCAGCCTGTATCTCAGCACAGGAATAAGGTAGGGAAGAATTCTAAGGATCATTTTGACTGCCTCCAGAAGTTAGATCAGATGGCAAATTGGATTTGGTGCTAGGTCTTTCCCTTTAGGTTTTACCCCAACAATGTTTTCATTAGTTTCGCTCACTCTCGAAATCAAGCATTTTACAGCAGGTTGGAGCAGCCTGTATCTCAGCACAGGAATAAGGTAGGGAAGAATTCTAAGGCTCATTTTGACTGCCTCCAGAAGTTAGATCAGATGGCAAATTGGATTTGGTGCTAGGTCTTTCCCTTTAGGTTTTACCCCAACAATGTTTTCATTAGTTTCGCTCACTCTCGAAATCAAGCATTTTACAGCAGGTTGGAGCAGCCTGTATCTCAGCACAGGAATAAGGTAGGGAAGAATTCTAAGGCTCATTTTGACTGCCTCCAGAAGTTAGATCAGATGGCAAATTGGATTTGGTGCTAGGTCTTTCCCTTTAGGTTTTACCCCAACAATGTTTTCATTAGTTTCGCTCACTCTCGAAATCAAGCATTTTACAGCAGGTTGGAGCAGCCTGTATCTCAGCACAGGAATAAGGTAGGGAAGAATTCTAAGGCTCATTTTGACTGCCTCCAGAAGTTAGATCAGATGGCAAATTGGATTTGGTGCTAGGTCTTTCCCTTTAGGTTTTACCCCAACAATGTTTTCATTAGTTTCGCTCACTCTCGAAATCAAGCATTTTACAGCAGGTTGGAGCAGCCTGTATCTCAGCACAGGAATAAGGTAGGGAAGAATTCTAAGGCTCATTTTGACTGCCTCCAGAAGTTAGATCAGATGGCAAATTGGATTTGGTGCTAGGTCTTTCCCTTTAGGTTTTACCCCAACAATGTTTTCATTAGTTTCGCTCACTCTCGAAATCAAGCATTTTACAGCAGTTGGAGCAGCCTGTATCTCAGCACAGGAATAAGGTAGGGAAGAATTCTAAGGCTCATTTTGACTGCCTCCAGAAGTTAGATCAGATGGCAAATTGGATTTGGTGCTAGGTCTTTCCCTTTAGGTTTTACCCCAACAATGTTTTCATTAGTTTCGCTCACTCTCGAAATCAAGCATTTTACAGCAGGTTGGAGCAGCCTGTATCTCAGCACAGGAATAAGGTAGGGAAGAATTCTAAGGCTCATTTTGACTGCCTCCAGAAGTTAGATCAGATGGCAAATTGGATTTGGTGCTAGGTCTTTCCCTTTAGGTTTTACCCCAACAATGTTTTCATTAGTTTCGCTCACTCTCGAAATCAAGCATTTTACAGCAGGTTGGAGCAGCCTGTATCTCAGCACAGGATCATTTTGACTGCCTCCAGAAGTTAGATCAGATGGCAAATTGGATTTGGTGCTAGGTCTTTCCCTTTAGGTTTTACCCCAACAATGTTTTCATTAGTTTCGCTCACTCTCGAAATCAAGCATTTTACAGCAGGTTGGAGCAGCCTGTATCTCAGCACAGGAATAAGGTAGGGAAGAATTCTAAGGCTCATTTTGACTGCCTCCAGAAGTTAGATCAGATGGCAAATTGGATTTGGTGCTAGGTCTTTCCCTTTAGGTTTTACCCCAACAATGTTTTCATTAGTTTCGCTCACTCTCGAAATCAAGCATTTTACAGCAGGTTGGAGCAGCCTGTATCTCAGCACAGGAATAAGGTAGGGAAGAATTCTAAGGCTCATTTTGACTGCCTCCAGAAGTTAGATCAGATGGCAAATTGGATTTGGTGCTAGGTCTTTCCCTTTAGGTTTTACCCCAACAATGTTTTCATTAGTTTCGCTCACTCTCGAAATCAAGCATTTTACAGCAGGTTGGAGCAGCCTGTATCTCAGCACAGGAATAAGGTAGGGAAGAATTCTAAGGCTCATTTTGACTGCCTCCAGAAGTTAGATCAGATGGCAAATTGGATTTGGTGCTAGGTCTTTCCCTTTAGGTTTTACCCCAACAATGTTTTCATTAGTTTCGCTCACTCTCGAAATCAAGCATTTTACAGCAGGTTGGAGCAGCCTGTATCTCAGCACAGGAATAAGGTAGGGAAGAATTCAAATGCTCATTTTGACTGCCTCCAGAAGTTAGATCAGATGGCAAATTGGATTTGGTGCTAGGTCTTTCCCTTTAGGTTTTACCCCAACAATGTTTTCATTAGTTTTCGCCCTCACTCTCGAAATCAAGCATTTTACAGCAGGTTGGAGCAGCCTGTATCTCAGCACAGGAATAAGGTAGGGAAGAATTCTAAGGCTATTTTGACTGCCTCCAGAAGTTAGATCAGATGGCAAATTGGATTTGGTGCTAGGTCTTTCCCTTTAGGTTTTACCCCAACAATGTTTTCATTAGTTTCGCTCACTCTCGAAATCAAGCATTTTACAGCAGGTTGGAGCAGCCTGTATCTCAGCACAGGAATAAGGTAGGGAAGAATTCTAAGGCTCATTTTGACTGCCTCCAGAAGTTAGATCAGATGGCAAATTGGATTTGGTGCTAGGTCTTTCCCTTTAGGTTTTACCCCGACAATGTTTTCATTAGTTTCGCTCACTCTCGAAATCAAGCATTTTACAGCAGGTTGGAGCAGCCTGTATCTCAGCACAGGAATAAGGTAGGGAAGAATTCAAAGGCTCATTTTGACTGCCTCCAGAAGTTAGATCAGATGGCAAATTGGATTTGGTGCTAGGTCTTTCCCTTTAGGTTTTACCCCAACAATGTTTTCATTAGTTTTCGCTCACTCTCGAAATCAAGCATTTTACAGCAGGTTGGAGCAGCCTGTATCTCAGCACAGGAATAAGGTAGGGAAGAATTCTAAGGATCATTTTGACTGCCTCCAGAAGTTAGATCAGATGGCAAATTGGATTTGGTGCTAGGTCTTTCCCTTTAGGTTTTACCCCAACAATGTTTTCATTAGTTTCGCTCACTCTCGAAATCAAGCATTTTACAGCAGGTTGGAGCAGCCTGTATCTCAGCACAGGATCATTTTTGACTGCCTCCAGAAGTTAGATCAGATGGCAAATTGGATTTGGTGCTAGGTCTTTCCCTTTAGGTTTTACCCCAACAATGTTTTCATTAGTTTCGCTCACTCTCGAAATCAAGCATTTTACAGCAGGTTGGAGCAGCCTGTATCTCAGCACAGGAATAAGGTAGGGAAGAATTCTAAGGCTCATTTTGACTGCCTCCAGAAGTTAGATCAGATGGCAAATTGGATTTGGTGCTAGGTCTTTCCCTTTAGGTTTTACCCCAACAATGTTTTCATTAGTTTCGCTCACTCTCGAAATCAAGCCATTTTACAGCAGGTTGGAGCAGCCTGTATCTCAGCACAGGAATAAGGTAGGGAAGAATTCTAAGGCTCATTTTGACTGCCTCCAGAAGTTAGATCAGATGGCAAATTGGATTTGGTGCTAGGTCTTTCCCTTTAGGTTTTACCCCAACAATGTTTTCATTAGTTTCGCTCACTCTCGAAATCAAGCATTTTACAGCAGGTTGGAGCAGCCTGTATCTCAGCACAGGAATAAGGTAGGGAAGAATTCTAAGGCTCATTTTGACTGCCTCCAGAAGTTAGATCAGATGGCAAATTGGATTTGGTGCTAGGTCTTTCCCTTTAGGTTTTACCCCAACAATGTTTTCATTAGTTTCGCTCACTCTCGAAATCAAGCATTTTACAGCAGGTTGGAGCAGCCTGTATCTCAGCACAGGAATAAGGTAGGGAAGAATTCAAATGCTCATTTTGACTGCCTCCAGAAGTTAGATCAGATGGCAAATTGGATTTGGTGCTAGGTCTTTCCCTTTAGGTTTTACCCCAACAATGTTTTCATTAGTTTCGCTCACTCTCGAAATCAAGCATTTTACAGCAGGTTGGAGCAGCCTGTATCTCAGCACAGGAATAAGGTAGGGAAGAATTCTAAGGCTCATTTTGACTGCCTCCAGAAGTTAGATCAGATGGCAAATTGGATTTGGTGCTAGGTCTTTCCCTTTAGGTTTTACCCCAACAATGTTTTCATTAGTTTCGCTCACTCTCGAAATCAAGCATTTTACAGCAGGTTGGAGCAGCCTGTATCTCAGCACAGGAATAAGGTAGGGAAGAATTCTAAGGCTCATTTTGACTGCCTCCAGAAGTTAGATCAGATGGCCAAATTGGATTTGGTGCTAGGTCTTTCCCTTTAGGTTTTACCCCGACAATGTTTTCATTAGTTTCGCTCACTCTCGAAATCAAGCATTTTACAGCAGGTTGGAGCAGCCTGTATCTCAGCACAGGAATAAGGTAGGGAAGAATTCAAATGCTCATTTTGACTGCCTCCAGAAGTTAGATCAGATGGCAAATTGGATTTGGTGCTAGGTCTTTCCCTTTAGGTTTTACCCCAACAATGTTTTCATTAGTTTCGCTCACTCTCGAAATCAAGCATTTTACAGCAGGTTGGAGCAGCCTGTATCTCAGCACAGGAATAAGGTAGGGAAGAATTCTAAGGATCATTTTGACTGCCTCCAGAAGTTAGATCAGATGGCAAATTGGATTTGGTGCTAGGTCTTTCCCTTTAGGTTTTACCCCAACAATGTTTTCATTAGTTTCGCTCACTCTCGAAATCAAGCATTTTACAGCAGGTTGGAGCAGCCTGTATCTCAGCACAGGAATAAGGTAGGGAAGAATTCTAAGGCTCATTTTGACTGCCTCCAGAAGTTAGATCAGATGGCAAATTGGATTTGGTGCTAGGTCTTTCCCTTTAGGTTTTACCCCAACAATGTTTTCATTAGTTTCGCTCACTCTCGAAATCAAGCATTTTACAGCAGGTTGGAGCAGCCTGTATCTCAGCACAGGAATAAGGTAGGGAAGAATTCTAAGGATCATTTTGACTGCCTCCAGAAGTTAGATCAGATGGCAAATTGGATTTGGTGCTAGGTCTTTCCCTTTAGGTTTTACCCCAACAATGTTTTCATTAGTTTCGCTCACTCTCGAAATCAAGCATTTTACAGCAGGTTGGAGCAGCTCTGTATCTCAGCACAGGAATAAGGTAGGGAAGAATTCTAAGGCTCATTTTGACTGCCTCCAGAAGTTAGATCAGATGGCAAATTGGATTTGGTGCTAGGTCTTTCCCTTTAGGTTTTACCCCAACAATGTTTTCATTAGTTTCGCTCACTCTCGAATCAAGCATTTTACAGCAGGTTGGAGCAGCCTGTATCTCAGCACAGGAATAAGGTAGGGAAGAATTCTAAGGCTCATTTTGACTGCCTCCAGAAGTTAGATCAGATGGCAAATTGGATTTGGTGCTAGGTCTTTCCCTTTAGGTTTTACCCCAACAATGTTTTCATTAGTTTCGCTCACTCTCGAAATCAAGCATTTTACAGCAGGTTGGAGCAGCCTGTATCTCAGCACAGGAATAAGGTAGGGAAGAATTCTAAGGATCATTTTGACTGCCTCCAGAAGTTAGATCAGATGGCAAATTGGATTTGGTGCTAGGTCTTTCCCTTTAGGTTTTACCCCAACAATGTTTTCATTAGTTTCGCTCACTCTCGAAATCAAGCATTTTACAGCAGGTTGGAGCAGCCTGTATCTCAGCACAGGAATAAGGTAGGGAAGAATTCTAAGGATCATTTTGACTGCCTCCAGAAGTTAGATCAGATGGCAAATTGGATTTGGTGCTAGGTCTTTCCCTTTAGGTTTTACCCCAACAATGTTTTCATTAGTTTCGCTCACTCTCGAAATCAAGCATTTTACAGCAGGTTGGAGCAGCCTGTATCTCAGCACAGGATCATTTTGACTGCCTCCAGAAGTTAGATCAGATGGCAAATTGGATTTGGTGCTAGGTCTTTCCCTTTAGGTTTTACCCCAACAATGTTTTCATTAGTTTCGCTCACTCTCGAAATCAAGCATTTTACAGCAGGTTGGAGCAGCCTGTATCTCAGCACAGGAATAAGGTAGGGAAGAATTCTAAGGCTCATTTTGACTGCCTCCAGAAGTTAGATCAGATGGCAAATTGGATTTGGTGCTAGGTCTTTCCCTTTAGGTTTTACCCCAACAATGTTTTCATTAGTTTCGCTCACTCTCGAAATCAAGCATTTTACAGCAGGTTGGAGCAGCCTGTATCTCAGCACAGGAATAAGGTAGGGAAGAATTCTAAGGCTCATTTTGACTGCCTCCAGAAGTTAGATCAGATGGCAAATTGGATTTGGTGCTAGGTCTTTCCCTTTAGGTTTTACCCCAACAATGTTTTCATTAGTTTCGCTCACTTCTCGAAATCAAGCATTTTACAGCAGGTTGGAGCAGCCTGTATCTCAGCACAGGAATAAGGTAGGGAAGAATTCTAAGGCTCATTTTTGACTGCCTCCAGAAGTTAGATCAGATGGCAAATTGGATTTGGTGCTAGGTCTTTCCCTTTAGGTTTTACCCCAACAATGTTTTCATTAGTTTCGCTCACTCTCGAAATCAAGCATTTTACAGCAGGTTGGAGCAGCCTGTATCTCAGCACAGGAATAAGGTAGGGAAGAATTCAAATGCTCATTTTGACTGCCTCCAGAAGTTAGATCAGATGGCAAATTGGATTTGGTGCTAGGTCTTTCCCTTTAGGTTTTACCCCAACAATGTTTTCATTAGTTTCGCTCACTCTCGAAATCAAGCATTTTACAGCAGGTTGGAGCAGCCTGTATCTCAGCACAGGAATAAGGTAGGGAAGAATTCTAAGGCTCATTTTGACTGCCTCCAGAAGTTAGATCAGATGGCAAATTGGATTTGGTGCTAGGTCTTTCCCTTTAGGTTTTACCCCAACAATGTTTTCATTAGTTTCGCTCACTCTCGAAATCAAGCATTTTACAGCAGGTTGGAGCAGCCTGTATCTCAGCACAGGAATAAGGTAGGGAAGAATTCTAAGGCTCATTTTGACTGCCTCCAGAAGTTAGATCAGATGGCAAATTGGATTGTGGTGCTAGGTCTTTCCCTTTAGGTTTTTACCCCGACAATGTTTTCATTAGTTTCGCTCACTCTCGAAATCAAGCATTTTACAGCAGGTTGGAGCAGCCTGTATCTCAGCACAGGAATAAGGTAGGGAAGAATTCAAATGCTCATTTTGACTGCCTCCAGAAGTTAGATCAGATTGCAAATTGGATTTGGTGCTAGGTCTTTCCCTTTAGGTTTTACCCCAACAATGTTTTCATTAGTTTCGCTCACTCTCGAAATCAAGCATTTTACAGCAGGTTGGAGCAGCCTGTATCTCAGCACAGGAATAAGGTAGGGAAGAATTCTAAGGATCATTTTGACTGCCTCCAGAAGTTAGATCAGATGGCAAATTGGATTTGGTGCTAGGTCTTTCCCTTTAGGTTTTACCCCAACAATGTTTTCATTAGTTTCGCTCACTCTCGAAATCAAGCATTTTACAGCAGGTTGGAGCAGCCTGTATCTCAGCACAGGAATAAGGTAGGGAAGAATTCTAAGGCTCATTTTGACTGCCTCCAGAAGTTAGATCAGATGGCAAATTGGATTTGGTGCTAGGTCTTTCCCTTTAGGTTTTACCCCAACAATGTTTTCATTAGTTTCGCTCACTCTCGAAATCAAGCATTTTACAGCAGGTTGGAGCAGCCTGTATCTCAGCACAGGAATAAGGTAGGGAAGAATTCTAAGGATCATTTTGACTGCCTCCAGAAGTTAGATCAGATGGCAAATTGGATTTGGTGCTAGGTCTTTCCCTTTAGGTTTTACCCCAACAATGTTTTCATTAGTTTCGCTCACTCTCGAAATCAAGCATTTTACAGCAGGTTGGAGCAGCCTGTATCTCAGCACAGGAATAAGGTAGGGAAGAATTCTAAGGCTCATTTTGACTGCCTCCAGAAGTTAGATCAGATGGCAAATTGGATTTGGTGCTAGGTCTTTCCCTTTAGGTTTTACCCCAACAATGTTTTCATTAGTTTCGCTCACTCTCGAAATCAAGCATTTTACAGCAGGTTGGAGCAGCCTGTATCTCAGCACAGGAATAAGGTAGGGAAGAATTCTAAGGCTCATTTTGACTGCCTCCAGAAGTTAGATCAGATGGCAAATTGGATTTGGTGCTAGGTCTTTCCCTTTAGGTTTTACCCCAACAATGTTTTCATTAGTTTCGCTCACTCTCGAAATCAAGCATTTTACAGCAGGTTGGAGCAGCCTGTATCTCAGCACAGGAATAAGGTAGGGAAGAATTCTAAGGATCATTTTGACTGCCTCCAGAAGTTAGATCAGATGGCAAATTGGATTTTGGTGCTAGGTCTTTCCCTTTAGGTTTTACCCCAACAATGTTTTCATTAGTTTCGCTCACTCTCGAAATCAAGCATTTTACAGCAGGTTGGAGCAGCCTGTATCTCAGCACAGGAATAAGGTAGGGAAGAATTCTAAGGCTCATTTTGACTGCCTCCAGAAGTTAGATCAGATGGCAAATTGGATTTGGTGCTAGGTCTTTCCCTTTAGGTTTTACCCCAACAATGTTTTCATTAGTTTCGCTCACTCTCGAAATCAAGCATTTTACAGCAGGTTGGAGCAGCCTGTATCTCAGCACAGGAATAAGGTAGGGAAGAATTCTAAGGCTCATTTTGACTGCCTCCAGAAGTTAGATCAGATGGCAAATTGGATTTGGTGCTAGGTCTTTCCCTTTAGGTTTTACCCCAACAATGTTTTCATTAGTTTCGCTCACTCTCGAAATCAAGCATTTTACAGCAGGTTGGAGCAGCCTGTATCTCAGCACAGGAATAAGGTAGGGAAGAATTCAAATGCTCATTTTGACTGCCTCCAGAAGTTAGATCAGATGGCAAATTGGATTTGGTGCTAGGTCTTTCCCTTTAGGTTTTACCCCAACAATGTTTTCATTAGTTTCGCTCACTCTCGAAATCAAGCATTTTACAGCAGGTTGGAGCAGCCTGTATCTCAGCACAGGAATAAGGTAGGGAAGAATTCTAAGGCTCATTTTGACTGCCTCCAGAAGTTAGATCAGATGGCAAATTGGATTTGGTGCTAGGTCTTTCCCTTTAGGTTTTACCCCAACAATGTTTTCATTAGTTTCGCTCACTCTCGAAATCAAGCATTTTACAGCAGGTTGGAGCAGCCTGTATCTCAGCACAGGAATAAGGTAGGGAAGAATTCTAAGGCTCATTTTGACTGCCTCCAGAAGTTAGATCAGATGGCAAATTGGATTTGGTGCTAGGTCTTTCCCTTTAGGTTTTACCCCGACAATGTTTTCATTAGTTTCGCTCACTCTCGAAATCAAGCATTTTACAGCAGGTTGGAGCAGCCTGTATCTCAGCACAGGAATAAGGTAGGGAAGAATTCAAAGGCTCATTTTGACTGCCTCCAGAAGTTAGATCAGATGGCAAATTGGATTTGGTGCTAGGTCTTTCCCTTTAGGTTTTACCCCAACAATGTTTTCATTAGTTTCGCTCACTCTCGAAATCAAGCATTTTACAGCAGGTTGGAGCAGCCTGTATCTCAGCACAGGAATAAGGTAGGGAAGAATTCTAAGGATCATTTTGACTGCCTCCAGAAGTTAGATCAGATGGCAAATTGGATTTGGTGCTAGGTCTTTCCCTTTAGGTTTTACCCCAACAATGTTTTCATTAGTTTCGCTCACTCTCAAAATCAAGCATTTTACAGCAGGTTGGAGCAGCCTGTATCTCAGCACAGGATCATTTTGACTGCCTCCAGAAGTTAGATCAGATGGCAAATTGGATTTGGTGCTAGGTCTTTCCCTTTAGGTTTTACCCCAACAATGTTTTCATTAGTTTCGCTCACTCTCGAAATCAAGCATTTTACAGCAGGTTGGAGCAGCCTGTATCTCAGCACAGGAATAAGGTAGGGAAGAATTCTAAGGCTCATTTTGACTGCCTCCAGAAGTTAGATCAGATGGCAAATTGGATTTGGTGCTAGGTCTTTCCCTTTAGGTTTTACCCCAACAATGTTTTCATTAGTTTCGCTCACTCTCGAAATCAAGCATTTTACAGCAGGTTGGAGCAGCCTGTATCTCAGCACAGGAATAAGGTAGGGAAGAATTCTAAGGCTCATTTTGACTGCCTCCAGAAGTTAGATCAGATGGCAAATTGGATTTGGTGCTAGGTCTTTCCCTTTAGGTTTTACCCCAACAATGTTTTCATTAGTTTCGCTCACTCTCGAAATCAAGCATTTTACAGCAGGTTGGAGCAGCCTGTATCTCAGCACAGGAATAAGGTAGGGAAGAATTCTAAGGCTCATTTTGACTGCCTCCAGAAGTTAGATCAGATGGCAAATTGGATTTGGTGCTAGGTCTTTCCCTTTAGGTTTTACCCCAACAATGTTTTCATTAGTTTCGCTCACTCTCGAAATCAAGCATTTTACAGCAGGTTGGAGCAGCCTGTATCTCAGCACAGGAATAAGGTAGGGAAGAATTCAAATGCTCATTTTGACTGCCTCCAGAAGTTAGATCAGATGGCAAATTGGATTTGGTGCTAGGTCTTTCCCTTTAGGTTTTACCCCAACAATGTTTTCATTAGTTTCGCTCACTCTCGAAATCAAGCATTTTACAGCAGGTTGGAGCAGCCTGTATCTCAGCACAGGAATAAGGTAGGGAAGAATTCTAAGGCTCATTTTGACTGCCTCCAGAAGTTAGATCAGATGGCAAATTGGATTTGGTGCTAGGTCTTTCCCTTTAGGTTTTACCCCAACAATGTTTTCATTAGTTTCGCTCACTCTCGAAATCAAGCATTTTACAGCAGGTTGGAGCAGCCTGTATCTCAGCACAGGAATAAGGTAGGGAAGAATTCTAAGGATCATTTTGACTGCCTCCAGAAGTTAGATCAGATGGCAAATTGGATTTGGTGCTAGGTCTTTCCCTTTAGGTTTTACCCCGACAATGTTTTCATTAGTTTCGCTCACTCTCGAAATCAAGCATTTTACAGCAGGTTGGAGCAGCCTGTATCTCAGCACAGGAATAAGGTAGGGAAGAATTCAAATGCTCATTTTGACTGCCTCCAGAAGTTAGATCAGATGGCAAATTGGATTTGGTGCTAGGTCTTTCCCTTTAGGTTTTACCCCAACAATGTTTTCATTAGTTTCGCTCACTCTCGAAATCAAGCATTTTACAGCAGGTTGGAGCAGCCTGTATCTCAGCACAGGAATAAGGTAGGGAAGAATTCTAAGGATCATTTTGACTGCCTCCAGAAGTTAGATCAGATGGCAAATTGGATTTGGTGCTAGGTCTTTCCCTTTAGGTTTTACCCCAACAATGTTTTCATTAGTTTCGCTCACTCTCGAAATCAAGCATTTTACAGCAGGTTGGAGCAGCCTGTATCTCAGCACAGGAATAAGGTAGGGAAGAATTCTAAGGCTCATTTTGACTGCCTCCAGAAGTTAGATCAGATGGCAAATTGGATTTGGTGCTAGGTCTTTCCCTTTAGGTTTTACCCCAACAATGTTTTCATTAGTTTCGCTCACTCTCGAAATCAAGCATTTTACAGCAGGTTGGAGCAGCCTGTATCTCAGCACAGGAATAAGGTAGGGAAGAATTCTAAGGCTCATTTTGACTGCCTCCAGAAGTTAGATCAGATGGCAAATTGGATTTGGTGCTAGGTCTTTCCCTTTAGGTTTTACCCCAACAATGTTTTCATTAGTTTCGCTCACTCTCGAAATCAAGCATTTTACAGCAGGTTGGAGCAGCCTGTATCTCAGCACAGGAATAAGGTAGGGAAGAATTCTAAGGATCATTTTGACTGCCTCCAGAAGTTAGATCAGATGGCAAATTGGATTTGGTGCTAGGTCTTTCCCTTTAGGTTTTACCCCAACAATGTTTTCATTAGTTTCGCTCACTCTCGAAATCAAGCATTTTACAGCAGGTTGGAGCAGCCTGTATCTCAGCACAGGAATAAGGTAGGGAAGAATTCTAAGGCTCATTTTGACTGCCTCCAGAAGTTAGATCAGATGGCAAATTGGATTTGGTGCTAGGTCTTTCCCTTTAGGTTTTACCCCAACAATGTTTTCATTAGTTTCGCTCACTCTCGAAATCAAGCATTTTACAGCAGGTTGGAGCAGCCTGTATCTCAGCACAGGAATAAGGTAGGGAAGAATTCTAAGGATCATTTTGACTGCCTCCAGAAGTTAGATCAGATGGCAAATTGGATTTGGTGCTAGGTCTTTCCCTTTAGGTTTTACCCCAACAATGTTTTCATTAGTTTCGCTCACTCTCGAAATCAAGCATTTTACAGCAGGTTGGAGCAGCCTGTATCTCAGCACAGGAATAAGGTAGGGAAGAATTCTAAGGCTCATTTTGACTGCCTCCAGAAGTTAGATCAGATGGCAAATTGGATTTGGTGCTAGGTCTTTCCCTTTAGGTTTTACCCCAACAATGTTTTCATTAGTTTCGCTCACTCTCGAAATCAAGCATTTTACAGCAGGTTGGAGCAGCCTGTATCTCAGCACAGGAATAAGGTAGGGAAGAATTCTAAGGATCATTTTGACTGCCTCCAGAAGTTAGATCAGATGGCAAATTGGATTTGGTGCTAGGTCTTTCCCTTTAGGTTTTACCCCAACAATGTTTTCATTAGTTTCGCTCACTCTCGAAATCAAGCATTTTACAGCAGGTTGGAGCAGCCTGTATCTCAGCACAGGAATAAGGTAGGGAAGAATTCTAAGGATCATTTTGACTGCCTCCAGAAGTTAGATCAGATGGCAAATTGGATTTGGTGCTAGGTCTTTCCCTTTAGGTTTTACCCCAACAATGTTTTCATTAGTTTCGCTCACTCTCGAAATCAAGCATTTTACAGCAGGTTGGAGCAGCCTGTATCTCAGCACAGGAATAAGGTAGGGAAGAATTCTAAGGCTCATTTTGACTGCCTCCAGAAGTTAGATCAGATGGCAAATTGGATTTGGTGCTAGGTCTTTCCCTTTAGGTTTTACCCCGACAATGTTTTCATTAGTTTCGCTCACTCTCGAAATCAAGCATTTTACAGCAGGTTGGAGCAGCCTGTATCTCAGCACAGGAATAAGGTAGGGAAGAATTCAAATGCTCATTTTGACTGCCTCCAGAAGTTAGATCAGATGGCAAATTGGATTTGGTGCTAGGTCTTTCCCTTTAGGTTTTACCCCAACAATGTTTTCATTAGTTTCGCTCACTCTCAAAATCAAGCATTTTACAGCAGGTTGGAGCAGCCTGTATCTCAGCACAGGAATAAGGTAGGGAAGAATTCTAATGCTCATTTTGACTGCCTCCAGAAGTTAGATCAGATGGCAAATTGGATTTGGTGCTAGGTCTTTCCCTTTAGGTTTTACCCCAACAATGTTTTCATTAGTTTCGCTCACTCTCGAAATCAAGCATTTTACAGCAGGTTGGAGCAGCCTGTATCTCAGCACAGGAATAAGGTAGGGAAGAATTCTAAGGATCATTTTGACTGCCTCCAGAAGTTAGATCAGATGGCAAATTGGATTTGGTGCTAGGTCTTTCCCTTTAGGTTTTACCCCAACAATGTTTTCATTAGTTTCGCTCACTCTCGAAATCAAGCATTTTACAGCAGGTTGGAGCAGCCTGTATCTCAGCACAGGAATAAGGTAGGGAAGAATTCTAAGGCTCATTTTGACTGCCTCCAGAAGTTAGATCAGATGGCAAATTGGATTTGGTGCTAGGTCTTTCCCTTTAGGTTTTACCCCAACAATGTTTTCATTAGTTTCGCTCACTCTCGAAATCAAGCATTTTACAGCAGGTTGGAGCAGCCTGTATCTCAGCACAGGAATAAGGTAGGGAAGAATTCTAAGGATCATTTTGACTGCCTCCAGAAGTTAGATCAGATGGCAAATTGGATTTGGTGCTAGGTCTTTCCCTTTAGGTTTTACCCCAACAATGTTTTCATTAGTTTCGCTCACTCTCGAAATCAAGCATTTTACAGCAGGTTGGAGCAGCCTGTATCTCAGCACAGGAATAAGGTAGGGAAGAATTCTAAGGCTCATTTTGACTGCCTCCAGAAGTTAGATCAGATGGCAAATTGGATTTGGTGCTAGGTCTTTCCCTTTAGGTTTTACCCCAACAATGTTTTCATTAGTTTCGCTCACTCTCGAAATCAAGCATTTTACAGCAGGTTGGAGCAGCCTGTATCTCAGCACAGGAATAAGGTAGGGAAGAATTCTAAGGCTCATTTTGACTGCCTCCAGAAGTTAGATCAGATGGCAAATTGGATTTGGTGCTAGGTCTTTCCCTTTAGGTTTTACCCCAACAATGTTTTCATTAGTTTCGCTCACTCTCGAAATCAAGCATTTTACAGCAGGTTGGAGCAGCCTGTATCTCAGCACAGGAATAAGGTAGGGAAGAATTCTAAGGCTCATTTTGACTGCCTCCAGAAGTTAGATCAGATGGCAAATTGGATTTGGTGCTAGGTCTTTTCCCTTTAGGTTTTACCCCAACAATGTTTTCATTAGTTTCGCTCACTCTCGAAATCAAGCATTTTACAGCAGGTTGGAGCAGCCTGTATCTCAGCACAGGAATAAGGTAGGGAAGAATTCTAAGGCTCATTTTGACTGCCTCCAGAAGTTAGATCAGATGGCAAATTGGATTTGGTGCTAGGTCTTTCCCTTTAGGTTTTACCCCAACAATGTTTTCATTAGTTTCGCTCACTCTCGAAATCAAGCATTTTACAGCAGATTGGAGCAGCCTGTATCTCAGCACAGGAATAAGGTAGGGAAGAATTCTAAGGCTCATTTTGACTGCCTCCAGAAGTTAGATCAGATGGCAAATTGGATTTGGTGCTAGGTCTTTCCCTTTAGGTTTTACCCCAACAATGTTTTCATTAGTTTCGCTCACTCTCGAAATCAAGCATTTTACAGCAGGTTGGAGCAGCCTGTATCTCAGCACAGGAATAAGGTAGGGAAGAATTCTAAGGCTCATTTTGACTGCCTCCAGAAGTTAGATCAGATGGCAAATTGGATTTGGTGCTAGGTCTTTCCCTTTAGGTTTTACCCCAACAATGTTTTCATTAGTTTCGCTCACTCTCGAAATCAAGCATTTTACAGCAGGTTGGAGCAGCCTGTATCTCAGCACAGGAATAAGGTAGGGAAGAATTCTAAGGATCATTTTGACTGCCTCCAGAAGTTAGATCAGATGGCAAATTGGATTTGGTGCTAGGTCTTTCCCTTTAGGTTTTACCCCAACAATGTTTTCATTAGTTTCGCTCACTCTCGAAATCAAGCATTTTACAGCAGGTTGGAGCAGCCTGTATCTCAGCACAGGAATAAGGTAGGGAAGAATTCTAAGGCTCATTTTGACTGCCTCCAGAAGTTAGATCAGATGGCAAATTGGATTTGGTGCTAGGTCTTTCCCTTTAGGTTTTACCCCAACAATGTTTTCATTAGTTTCGCTCACTCTCGAAATCAAGCATTTTACAGCAGGTTGGAGCAGCCTGTATCTCAGCACAGGAATAAGGTAGGGAAGAATTCTAAGGCTCATTTTGACTGCCTCCAGAAGTTAGATCAGATGGCAAATTGGATTTGGTGCTAGGTCTTTCCCTTTAGGTTTTACCCCAACAATGTTTTCATTAGTTTCGCTCACTCTCGAAATCAAGCATTTTACAGCAGGTTGGAGCAGCCTGTATCTCAGCACAGGGAATAAGGTAGGGAAGAATTCTAAGGCTCATTTTGACTGCCTCCAGAAGTTAGATCAGATGGCAAATTGGATTTGGTGCTAGGTCTTTCCCTTTAGGTTTTACCCCAACAATGTTTTCATTAGTTTCGCTCACTCTCGAAATCAAGCATTTTACAGCAGGTTGGAGCAGCCTGTATCTCAGCACAGGAATAAGGTAGGGAAGAATTCAAATGCTCATTTTGACTGCCTCCAGAAGTTAGATCAGATGGCAAATTGGATTTGGTGCTAGGTCTTTCCCTTTAGGTTTTACCCCAACAATGTTTTCATTAGTTTCGCTCACTCTCGAAATCAAGCATTTTACAGCAGGTTGGAGCAGCCTGTATCTCAGCACAGGAATAAGGTAGGGAAGGAATTCTAAGGCTCATTTTGACTGCCTCCAGAAGTTAGATCAGATGGCAAATTGGATTTGGTGCTAGGTCTTTCCCTTTAGGTTTTACCCCAACAATGTTTTCATTAGTTTCGCTCACTCTCGAAATCAAGCATTTTACAGCAGGTTGGAGCAGCCTGTATCTCAGCACAGGAATAAGGTAGGGAAGAATTCTAAGGATCATTTTGACTGCCTCCAGAAGTTAGATCAGATGGCAAATTGGATTTGGTGCTAGGTCTTTCCCTTTAGGTTTTACCCCAACAATGTTTTCATTAGTTTCGCTCACTCTCGAAATCAAGCATTTTACAGCAGGTTGGAGCAGCCTGTATCTCAGCACAGGAATAAGGTAGGGAAGAATTCTAAGGATCATTTTGACTGCCTCCAGAAGTTAGATCAGATGGCAAATTGGATTTGGTGCTAGGTCTTTCCCTTTAGGTTTTACCCAACAATGTTTTCATTAGTTTCGCTCACTCTCGAAATCAAGCATTTTACAGCAGGTTGGAGCAGCCTGTATCTCAGCACAGGAATAAGGTAGGGAAGAATTCTAAGGCTCATTTTGACTGCCTCCAGAAGTTAGATCAGATGGCAAATTGGATTTGGTGCTAGGTCTTTCCCTTTAGGTTTTACCCCAACAATGTTTTCATTAGTTTCGCTCACTCTCGAAATCAAGCATTTTTACAGCAGGTTGGAGCAGCCTGTATCTCAGCACAGGAATAAGGTAGGGAAGAATTCTAAGGATCATTTTGACTGCCTCCAGAAGTTAGATCAGATGGCAAATTGGATTTGGTGCTAGGTCTTTCCCTTTAGGTTTTACCCCAACAATGTTTTCATTAGTTTCGCTCACTCTCGAAATCAAGCATTTTACAGCAGGTTGGAGCAGCCTGTATCTCAGCACAGGAATAAGGTAGGGAAGAATTCTAAGGCTCATTTTGACTGCCTCCAGAAGTTAGATCAGATGGCAAATTGGATTTGGTGCTAGGTCTTTCCCTTTAGGTTTTACCCCAACAATGTTTTCATTAGTTTCGCTCACTCTCGAAATCAAGCATTTTACAGCAGGTTGGAGCAGCCTGTATCTCAGCACAGGAATAAGGTAGGGAAGAATTCTAAGGATCATTTTGACTGCCTCCAGAAGTTAGATCAGATGGCAAATTGGATTTGGTGCTAGGTCTTTCCCTTTAGGTTTTACCCCAACAATGTTTTCATTAGTTTCGCTCACTCTCGAAATCAAGCATTTTACAGCAGGTTGGAGCAGCCTGTATCTCAGCACAGGAATAAGGTAGGGAAGAATTCTAAGGATCATTTTGACTGCCTCCAGAAGTTAGATCAGATGGCAAATTGGATTTGGTGCTAGGTCTTTCCCTTTAGGTTTTACCCCAACAATGTTTTCATTAGTTTCGCTCACTCTCGAAATCAAGCATTTTACAGCAGGTTGGAGCAGCCTGTATCTCAGCACAGGAATAAGGTAGGGAAGAATTCTAAGGCTCATTTTGACTGCCTCCAGAAGTTAGATCAGATGGCAAATTGGATTTGGTGCTAGGTCTTTCCCTTTAGGTTTTACCCCGACAATGTTTTCATTAGTTTCGCTCACACTCTCGAAATCAAGCATTTTACAGCAGGTTGGAGCAGCCTGTATCTCAGCACAGGAATAAGGTAGGGAAGAATTCAAATGCTCATTTTGACTGCCTCCAGAAGTTAGATCAGATGGCAAATTGGATTTGGTGCTAGGTCTTTCCCTTTAGGTTTTACCCCAACAATGTTTTCATTAGTTTCGCTCACTCTCAAAATCAAGCATTTTACAGCAGGTTGGAGCAGCCTGTATCTCAGCACAGGAATAAGGTAGGGAAGAATTCTAATGCTCATTTTGACTGCCTCCAGAAGTTAGATCAGATGGGCAAATTGGATTTGGTGCTAGGTCTTTCCCTTTAGGTTTTACCCCAACAATGTTTTCATTAGTTTCGCTCACTCTCGAAATCAAGCATTTTACAGCAGGTTGGAGCAGCCTGTATCTCAGCACAGGAATAAGGTAGGGAAGAATTCTAAGGATCATTTTGACTGCCTCCAGAAGTTAGATCAGATGGCAAATTGGATTTGGTGCTAGGTCTTTCCCTTTAGGTTTTACCCCAACAATGTTTTCATTAGTTTCGCTCACTCTCGAAATCAAGCATTTTACAGCAGGTTGGAGCAGCCTGTATCTCAGCACAGGAATAAGGTAGGGAAGAATTCTAAGGCTCATTTTGACTGCCTCCAGAAGTTAGATCAGATGGCAAATTGGATTTGGTGCTAGGTCTTTCCCTTTAGGTTTTTACCCCAACAATGTTTTCATTAGTTTCGCTCACTCTCGAAATCAAGCATTTTACAGCAGGTTGGAGCAGCCTGTATCTCAGCACAGGAATAAGGTAGGGAAGAATTCTAAGGATCATTTTGACTGCCTCCAGAAGTTAGATCAGATGGCAAATTGGATTTGGTGCTAGGTCTTTCCCTTTAGGTTTTACCCCAACAATGTTTTCATTAGTTTCGCTCACTCTCGAAATCAAGCATTTTACAGCAGGTTGGAGCAGCCTGTATCTCAGCACAGGAAATAAGGT
The DNA here is from genome assembly GCF_026170545.1 of Melanerpes formicivorus. Lineage (NCBI taxonomy): Eukaryota > Metazoa > Chordata > Aves > Piciformes > Picidae > Melanerpes > Melanerpes formicivorus. The sequence continues at coordinate 10,333 of NW_027144205.1, read as the reverse complement.
AGGGAAGAATTCTAAGGATCATTTTGACTGCCTCCAGAAGTTAGATCAGATGGCAAATTGGATTTGGTGCTAGGTCTTTCCCTTTAGGTTTTACCCCAACAATGTTTTCATTAGTTTCGCTCACTCTCGAAATCAAGCATTTTACAGCAGGTTGGAGCAGCCTGTATCTCAGCACAGGAATAAGGTAGGGAAGAATTCTAAGGCTCATTTTGACTGCCTCCAGAAGTTAGATCAGATGGCAAATTGGATTTGGTGCTAGGTCTTTCCCTTTAGGTTTTACCCCAACAATGTTTTCATTAGTTTCGCTCACTCTCGAAATCAAGCATTTTACAGCAGGTTGGAGCAGCCTGTATCTCAGCACAGGAATACGGTAGGGAAGAATTCTAAGGCTCATTTTGACTGCCTCCAGAAGTTAGATCAGATGGCAAATTGGATTTGGTGCTAGGTCTTTCCCTTTAGGTTTTACCCCAACAATGTTTTCATTAGTTTCGCTCACTCTCGAAATCAAGCATTTTACAGCAGGTTGGAGCAGCCTGTATCTCAGCACAGGAATAAGGTAGGGAAGAATTCTAAGGCTCATTTTGACTGCCTCCAGAAGTTAGATCAGATGGCAAATTGGATTTGGTGCTAGGTCTTTCCCTTTAGGTTTTACCCCAACAATGTTTTCATTAGTTTCGCTCACTCTCGAAATCAAGCATTTTACAGCAGGTTGGAGCAGCCTGTATCTCAGCACAGGAATAAGGTAGGGAAGAATTCTAAGGATCATTTTGACTGCCTCCAGAAGTTAGATCAGATGGCAAATTGGATTTGGTGCTAGGTCTTTCCCTTTAGGTTTTACCCCAACAATGTTTTCATTAGTTTCGCTCACTCTCGAAATCAAGCATTTTACAGCAGGTTGGAGCAGCCTGTATCTCAGCACAGGAATAAGGTAGGGAAGAATTCTAAGGCTCATTTTGACTGCCTCCAGAAGTTAGATCAGATGGCAAATTGGATTTGGTGCTAGGTCTTTCCCTTTAGGTTTTACCCCAACAATGTTTTCATTAGTTTCGCTCACATCTCGAAATCAAGCATTTTACAGCAGGTTGGAGCAGCCTGTATCTCAGCACAGGAATAAGGTAGGGAAGAATTCTAAGGCTCATTTTGACTGCCTCCAGAAGTTAGATCAGATGGCAAATTGGATTTGGTGCTAGGTCTTTCCCTTTAGGTTTTACCCCAACAATGTTTTCATTAGTTTCGCTCACTCTCGAAATCAAGCATTTTACAGCAGGTTGGAGCAGCCTGTATCTCAGCACAGGAATAAGGTAGGGAAGAATTCTAAGGCTCATTTTGACTGCCTCCAGAAGTTAGATCAGATGGCAAATTGGATTTGGTGCTAGGTCTTTCCCTTTAGGTTTTACCCCAACAATGTTTTCATTAGTTTCGCTCACTCTCGAAATCAAGCATTTTACAGCAGGTTGGAGCAGCCTGTATCTCAGCACAGGAATAAGGTAGGGAAGAATTCAAATGCTCATTTTGACTGCCTCCAGAAGTTAGATCAGATGGCAAATTGGATTTGGTGCTAGGTCTTTCCCTTTAGGTTTTACCCCAACAATGTTTTCATTAGTTTCGCTCACTCTCGAAATCAAGCATTTTACAGCAGGTTGGAGCAGCCTGTATCTCAGCACAGGAATAAGGTAGGGAAGAATTCTAAGGCTCATTTTGACTGCCTCCAGAAGTTAGATCAGATGGCAAATTGGATTTGGTGCTAGGTCTTTCCCTTTAGGTTTTACCCCAACAATGTTTTCATTAGTTTCGCTCACTCTCGAAATCAAGCATTTTACAGCAGGTTGGAGCAGCCTGTATCTCAGCACAGGAATAAGGTAGGGAAGAATTCTAAGGATCATTTTGACTGCCTCCAGAAGTTAGATCAGATGGCAAATTGGATTTGGTGCTAGGTCTTTCCCTTAGGTTTTTACCCCAACAATGTTTTCATTAGTTTCGCTCACTCTCGAAATCAAGCATTTTACAGCAGGTTGGAGCAGCCTGTATCTCAGCACAGGAATAAGGTAGGGAAGAATTCTAGGATCATTTTGACTGCCTCCAGAAGTTAGATCAGATGGCAAATTGGATTTGGTGCTAGGTCTTTCCCTTTAGGTTTTACCCCAACAATGTTTTCATTAGTTTCGCTCACTCTCGAAATCAAGCATTTTACAGCAGGTTGGAGCAGCCTGTATCTCAGCACAGGAATAAGGTAGGGAAGAATTCTAAGGCTCATTTTGACTGCCTCCAGAAGTTAGATCAGATGGCAAATTGGATTTGGTGCTAGGTCTTTCCCTTTAGGTTTTACCCCAACAATGTTTTCATTAGTTTCGCTCACTCTCGAAATCAAGCATTTTACAGCAGGTTGGAGCAGCCTGTATCTCAGCACAGGAATAAGGTAGGGAAGAATTCTAAGGATCATTTTTGACTGCCTCCAGAAGTTAGATCAGATGGCAAATTGGATTTGGTGCTAGGTCTTTCCCTTTAGGTTTTACCCCAACAATGTTTTCATTAGTTTCGCTCACTCTCGAAATCAAGCATTTTACAGCAGGTTGGAGCAGCCTGTATCTCAGCACAGGAATAAGGTAGGGAAGAATTCTAAGGCTCATTTTGACTGCCTCCAGAAGTTAGATCAGATGGCAAATTGGATTTGGTGCTAGGTCTTTCCCTTTAGGTTTTACCCCAACAATGTTTTCATTAGTTTCGCTCACTCTCGAAATCAAGCATTTTACAGCAGGTTGGAGCAGCCTGTATCTCAGCACAGGAATAAGGTAGGGAAGAATTCTAAGGATCATTTTGACTGCCTCCAGAAGTTAGATCAGATGGCAAATTGGATTTGGTGCTAGGTCTTTCCCTTTAGGTTTTACCCCAACAATGTTTTCATTAGTTTCGCTCACTCTCGAAATCAAGCATTTTACAGCAGGTTGGAGCAGCCTGTATCTCAGCACAGGAATAAGGTAGGGAAGAATTCTAAGGATCATTTTGACTGCCTCCAGAAGTTAGATCAGATGGCAAATTGGATTTGGTGCTAGGTCTTTCCCTTTAGGTTTTACCCCAACAATGTTTTCATTAGTTTCGCTCACCTCTCGAAATCAAGCATTTTACAGCAGGTTGGAGCAGCCTGTATCTCAGCACAGGAATAAGGTAGGGAAGAATTCTAAGGCTCATTTTGACTGCCTCCAGAAGTTAGATCAGATGGCAAATTGGATTTGGTGCTAGGTCTTTCCCTTTAGGTTTTACCCCGACAATGTTTTCATTAGTTTCGCTCACTCTCGAAATCAAGCATTTTACAGCAGGTTGGAGCAGCCTGTATCTCAGCACAGGAATAAGGTAGGGAAGAATTCAAATGCTCATTTTGACTGCCTCCAGAAGTTAGATCAGATGGCAAATTGGATTTGGTGCTAGGTCTTTCCCTTTAGGTTTTACCCCAACAATGTTTTCATTAGTTTCGCTCACTCTCAAAATCAAGCATTTTACAGCAGGTTGGAGCAGCCTGTATCTCAGCACAGGAATAAGGTAGGGAAGAATTCTAATGCTCATTTTGACTGCCTCCAGAAAGTTAGATCAGATGGCAAATTGGATTTGGTGCTAGGTCTTTCCCTTTAGGTTTTACCCCAACAATGTTTTCATTAGTTTCGCTCACTCTCGAAATCAAGCATTTTACAGCAGGTTGGAGCAGCCTGTATCTCAGCACAGGAATAAGGTAGGGAAGAATTCTAAGGATCATTTTGACTGCCTCCAGAAGTTAGATCAGATGGCAAATTGGATTTGGTGCTAGGTCTTTCCCTTTAGGTTTTACCCCAACAATGTTTTCATTAGTTTCGCTCACTCTCGCAATCAAGCATTTTACAGCAGGTTGGAGCAGCCTGTATCTCAGCACAGGAATAAGGTAGGGAAGAATTCTAAGGCTCATTTTGACTGCCTCCAGAAGTTAGATCAGATGGCAAATTGGATTTGGTGCTAGGTCTTTCCCTTTAGGTTTTACCCCAACAATGTTTTCATTAGTTTCGCTCACTCTCGAAATCAAGCATTTTACAGCAGGTTGGAGCAGCCTGTATCTCAGCACAGGAATAAGGTAGGGAAGAATTCTAAGGATCATTTTGACTGCCTCCAGAAGTTAGATCAGATGGCAAATTGGATTTGGTGCTAGGTCTTTCCCTTTAGGTTTTACCCCAACAATGTTTTCATTAGTTTCGCTCACTCTCGAAATCAAGCATTTTACAGCAGGTTGGAGCAGCCTGTATCTCAGCACAGGAATAAGGTAGGGAAGAATTCTAAGGATCATTTTGACTGCCTCCAGAAGTTAGATCAGATGGCAAATTGGATTTGGTGCTAGGTCTTTCCCTTTAGGTTTTACCCCAACAATGTTTTCATTAGTTTCGCTCACTCTCGAAATCAAGCATTTTACAGCAGGTTGGAGCAGCCTGTATCTCAGCACAGGAATAAGGTAGGGAAGAATTCTAAGGCTCATTTTGACTGCCTCCAGAAGTTAGATCAGATGGCAAATTGGATTTGGTGCTAGGTCTTTCCCTTTAGGTTTTACCCCAACAATGTTTTCATTAGTTTCGCTCACTCTCGAAATCAAGCATTTTACAGCAGGTTGGAGCAGCCTGTATCTCAGCACAGGAATAAGGTAGGGAAGAATTCTAAGGATCATTTTGACTGCCTCCAGAAGTTAGATCAGATGGCAAATTGGATTTGGTGCTAGGTCTTTCCCTTTAGGTTTTACCCCAACAATGTTTTCATTAGTTTCGCTCACTCTCGAAATCAAGCATTTTACAGCAGGTTGGAGCAGCCTGTATCTCAGCACAGGAATAAGGTAGGGAAGAATTCTAAGGCTCATTTTGACTGCCTCCAGAAGTTAGATCAGATGGCAAATTGGATTTGGTGCTAGGTCTTTCCCTTTAGGTTTTACCCCAACAATGTTTTCATTAGTTTCGCTCACTCTCGAAATCAAGCATTTTACAGCAGGTTGGAGCAGCCTGTATCTCAGCACAGGAATAAGGTAGGGAAGAATTCTAAGGCTCATTTTGACTGCCTCCAGAAGTTAGATCAGATGGCAAATTGGATTTGGTGCTAGGTCTTTCCCTTTAGGTTTTACCCCAACAATGTTTTCATTAGTTTCGCTCACTCTCGAAATCAAGCATTTTACAGCAGGTTGGAGCAGCCTGTATCTCAGCACAGGAATAAGGTAGGGAAGAATTCTAAGGCTCATTTTGACTGCCTCCAGAAGTTAGATCAGATGGCAAATTGGATTTGGTGCTAGGTCTTTCCCTTTAGGTTTTACCCCAACAATGTTTTCATTAGTTTCGCTCACTCTCGAAATCAAGCATTTTACAGCAGGTTGGAGCAGCCTGTATCTCAGCACAGGAATAAGGTAGGGAAGAATTCTAAGGCTCATTTTGACTGCCTCCAGAAGTTAGATCAGATGGCAAATTGGATTTGGTGCTAGGTCTTTCCCCTTTAGGTTTTACCCCCCAACAATGTTTTCATTAGTTTCGCTCACTCTCGAAATCAAGCATTTTACAGCAGGTTGGAGCAGCCTGTATCTCAGCACAGGAATAAGGTAGGGAAGAATTCTAAGGCTCATTTTGACTGCCTCCAGAAGTTAGATCAGATGGCAAATTGGATTTGGTGCTAGGTCTTTCCCTTTAGGTTTTAACCCCAACAATGTTTTCATTAGTTTCGCTCACTCTCGAAATCAAGCATTTTACAGCAGGTTGGAGCAGCCTGTATCTCAGCACAGGAATAAGGTAGGGAAGAATTTCTAAGGCTCATTTTGACTGCCTCCAGAAGTTAGATCAGATGGCAAATTGGATTTGGTGCTAGGTCTTTCCCTTTAGGTTTTACCCCAACAATGTTTTCATTAGTTTCGCTCACTCTCGAAATCAAGCATTTTACAGCAGGTTGGAGCAGCCTGTATCTCAGCACAGGAATAAGGTAGGGAAGAATTCTAAGGCTCATTTTGACTGCCTCCAGAAGTTAGATCAGATGGCAAATTGGATTTGGTGCTAGGTCTTTCCCTTTAGGTTTTACCCCAACAATGTTTTCATTAGTTTCGCTCACTCTCGAAATCAAGCATTTTACAGCAGGTTGGAGCAGCCTGTATCTCAGCACAGGAATAAGGTAGGGAAGAATTCTAAGGCTCATTTTGACTGCCTCCAGAAGTTAGATCAGATGGCAAATTGGATTTGGTGCTAGGTCTTTCCTTTAGGTTTTACCCCAACAATGTTTTCATTAGTTTCGCTCACTCTCGAAATCAAGCATTTTACAGCAGGTTGGAGCAGCCTGTATCTCAGCACAGGAATAAGGTAGGGAAGAATTCTAAGGCTCATTTTGACTGCCTCCAGAAGTTAGATCAGATGGCAAATTGGATTTGGTGCTAGGTCTTTCCCTTTAGGTTTTACCCCAACAATGTTTTCATTAGTTTCGCTCACTCTCGAAATCAAGCATTTTACAGCAGGTTGGAGCAGCCTGTATCTCAGCACAGGAATAAGGTAGGGAAGAATTCAAATGCTCATTTTGACTGCCTCCAGAAGTTAGATCAGATGGCAAATTGGATTTGGTGCTAGGTCTTTCCCTTTAGGTTTTACCCCAACAATGTTTTCATTAGTTTCGCTCACTCTCGAAATCAAGCATTTTACAGCAGGTTGGAGCAGCCTGTATCTCAGCACAGGAATAAGGTAGGGAAGAATTCTAAGGCTCATTTTGACTGCCTCCAGAAGTTAGATCAGATGGCAAATTGGATTTGGTGCTAGGTCATTCCCTTTAGGTTTTTACCCCAACAATGTTTTCATTAGTTTCGCTCACTCTCGAAATCAAGCATTTTACAGCAGGTTGGAGCAGCCTGTATCTCAGCACAGGAATAAGGTAGGGAAGAATTCTAAGGATCATTTTGACTGCCTCCAGAAGTTAGATCAGATGGCAAATTGGATTGGTGCTAGGTCTTTCCCTTTAGGTTTTACCCCAACAATGTTTTCATTAGTTTCGCTCACTCTCGAAATCAAGCATTTTACAGCAGGTTGGAGCAGCCTGTATCTCAGCACAGGAATAAGGTAGGGAAGAATTCTAAGGCTCATTTTGACTGCCTCCAGAAGTTAGATCAGATGGCAAATTGGATTTGGTGCTAGGTCTTTCCCTTTAGGTTTTACCCCAACAATGTTTTCATTAGTTTCGCTCACTCTCGAAATCAAGCATTTTACAGCAGGTTGGAGCAGCCTGTATCTCAGCACAGGAATAAGGTAGGGAAGAATTCTAAGGATCATTTGACTGCCTCCAGAAGTTAGATCAGATGGCAAATTGGATTTGGTGCTAGGTCTTTCCCTTTAGGTTTTACCCCAACAATGTTTTCATTAGTTTCGCTCACTCTCGAAATCAAGCATTTTACAGCAGGTTGGAGCAGCCTGTATCTCAGCACAGGAATAAGGTAGGGAAGAATTCTAAGGCTCATTTTGACTGCCTCCAGAAGTTAGATCAGATGGCAAATTGGATTTGGTGCTAGGTCTTTCCCTTTAGGTTTTACCCCCAACAATGTTTTCATTAGTTTCGCTCACTCTCGAAATCAAGCATTTTACAGCAGGTTGGAGCAGCCTGTATCTCAGCACAGGAATAAGGTAGGGAAGAATTCTAAGGATCATTTTGACTGCCTCCAGAAGTTAGATCAGATGGCAAATTGGATTTGGTGCTAGGTCTTTCCCTTTAGGTTTTACCCCAACAATGTTTTCATTAGTTTCGCTCACTCTCGAAATCAAGCATTTTACAGCAGGTTGGAGCAGCCTGTATCTCAGCACAGGAATAAGGTAGGGAAGAATTCTAAGGCTCATTTTGACTGCCTCCAGAAGTTAGATCAGATGGCAAATTGGATTTGGTGCTAGGTCTTTCCCTTTAGGTTTTACCCCAACAATGTTTTCATTAGTTTCGCTCACTCTCGAAATCAAGCATTTTACAGCAGGTTGGAGCAGCCTGTATCTCAGCACAGGAATAAGGTAGGGAAGAATTCTAAGGCTCATTTTGACTGCCTCCAGAAGTTAGATCAGATGGCAAATTGGATTTGGTGCTAGGTCTTTCCCTTTAGGTTTTACCCCAACAATGTTTTCATTAGTTTCGCTCACTCTCGAAATCAAGCATTTTACAGCAGGTTGGAGCAGCCTGTATCTCAGCACAGGAATACGGTAGGGAAGAATTCTAAGGCTCATTTTGACTGCCTCCAGAAGTTAGATCAGATGGCAAATTGGATTTGGTGCTAGGTCTTTCCCTTTAGGTTTTACCCCAACAATGTTTTCATTAGTTTCGCTCACTCTCGAAATCAAGCATTTTACAGCAGGTTGGAGCAGCCTGTATCTCAGCACAGGAATAAGGTAGGGAAGAATTCTAAGGCTCATTTTGACTGCCTCCAGAAGTTAGATCAGATGGCAAATTGGATTTGGTGCTAGGTCTTTCCCTTTAGGTTTTACCCCAACAATGTTTTCATTAGTTTCGCTCACTCTCGAAATCAAGCATTTTACAGCAGGTTGGAGCAGCCTGTATCTCAGCACAGGAATAAGGTAGGGAAGATTCTAATGCTCATTTTGACTGCCTCCAGAAGTTAGATCAGATGGCAAATTGGATTTGGTGCTAGGTCTTTCCCTTTAGGTTTTACCCCAACAATGTTTTCATTAGTTTCGCTCACTCTCGAAATCAAGCATTTTACAGCAGGTTGGAGCAGCCTGTATCTCAGCACAGGAATAAGGTAGGGAAGAATTCAAATGCTCATTTTGACTGCCTCCAGAAGTTAGATCAGATGGCAAATTGGATTTGGTGCTAGGTCTTTCCCTTTAGGTTTTACCCCAACAATGTTTTCATTAGTTTCGCTCACTCTCGAAATCAAGCATTTTACAGCAGGTTGGAGCAGCCTGTATCTCAGCACAGGAATAAGGTAGGGAAGAATTCAAATGCTCATTTTGACTGCCTCCAGAAGTTAGATCAGATGGCAAATTGGATTTGGTGCTAGGTCTTTCCCTTTAGGTTTTACCCCAACAATGTTTTCATTAGTTTCGCTCACTCTCGAAATCAAGCATTTTACAGCAGGTTGGAGCAGCCTGTATCTCAGCACAGGAATAAGGTAGGGAAGAATTCTAAGGCTCATTTTGACTGCCTCCAGAAGTTAGATCAGATGGCAAATTGGATTTGGTGCTAGGTCTTTCCCTTTAGGTTTTACCCCAACAATGTTTTCATTAGTTTCGCTCACTCTCGAAATCAAGCATTTTACAGCAGGTTGGAGCAGCCTGTATCTCAGCACAGGAATAAGGTAGGGAAGAATTCTAAGGCTCATTTTGACTGCCTCCAGAAGTTAGATCAGATGGCAAATTGGATTTGGTGCTAGGTCTTTCCCTTTAGGTTTTACCCCAACAATGTTTTCATTAGTTTCGCTCACTCTCGAAATCAAGCATTTTACAGCAGGTTGGAGCAGCCTGTATCTCAGCACAGGAATAAGGTAGGGAAGAATTCTAAGGCTCATTTTGACTGCCTCCAGAAGTTAGATCAGATGGCAAATTGGATTTGGTGCTAGGTCTTTCCCTTTAGGTTTTACCCCAACAATGTTTTCATTAGTTTCGCTCACTCTCGAAATCAAGCATTTTACAGCAGGTTGGAGCAGCCTGTATCTCAGCACAGGAATAAGGTAGGAAGAATTCTAAGGCTCATTTTGACTGCCTCCAGAAGTTAGATCAGATGGCAAATTGGATTTGGTGCTAGGTTCTTTCCCTTTAGGTTTTACCCCAACAATGTTTTCATTAGTTTCGCTCACTCTCGAAATCAAGCATTTTACAGCAGGTTGGAGCAGCCTGTATCTCAGCACAGGAATAAGGTAGGGAAGAATTCTAAGGCTCATTTTGACTGCCTCCAGAAGTTAGATCAGATGGCAAATTGGATTTGGTGCTAGGTCTTTCCCTTTAGGTTTTACCCCAACAATGTTTTCATTAGTTTCGCTCACTCTCGAAATCAAGCATTTTACAGCAGGTTGGAGCAGCCTGTATCTCAGCACAGGAATAAGGTAGGGAAGAATTCTAAGGCTCATTTTGACTGCCTCCAGAAGTTAGATCAGATGGCAAATTGGATTTGGTGCTAGGTCTTTCCCTTTAGGTTTTACCCCAACAATGTTTTCATTAGTTTTCGCTCACTCTCGAAATCAAGCATTTTACAGCAGGTTGGAGCAGCCTGTATCTCAGCACAGGAATAAGGTAGGGAAGAATTCTAAGGCTCATTTTGACTGCCTCCAGAAGTTAGATCAGATGGCAAATTGGATTTGGTGCTAGGTCTTTCCCTTTAGGTTTTTACC
>NW_027144204.1:15000-25000 GCF_026170545.1 Melanerpes formicivorus | reverse complement strand
GGCGCGCGCTCGGAGATCCCCGGCTACCCGTCCGTCCGTCCCTCCCTCCCGCCCCGCCCCGGGGGAGGGCCCGGGGCAGCGCGGGCAGGCGGGGAGCAAAAAAAGGCGCGGGCGCCAAAAAACGTCGGGGTCCCGGGGTGGCGGAGGGGGGCGGCGGCGGGGGCGGCGGCGGGTACACGGCGCCGGGTCCAGGGCGCCGGGTCCAGCCCGTCCCGGGGCGGGGACAGGTGGTGTCGTCCGTCCCCGCCCCCGTAACCTGCTCTGAAGCATCCGCTTCCCGCCGCGGTTCGCCCTCCACCCCCCCGCCGCACACGCAGCTGCCGCTTCCCGCCGCCTCTGCCCCCCGCCCCGGGATCAACCACCCGCCGGGTCCAGCCGGTCCCGGTCCCGGGAACCTGCTCCCGGGGCCAGCCGGAGCCACGCCCCCTCCTCTGACGCTTCCAGCTGCCGCCTCCCCTCCCACCCCCCAAACTCACACTGGCCCTCGCCGGCCCGCCCACCCGCCTACCTGCTTGCCCGCCGCCGCTGGGTGGCGTGCCGGACACTCGCACACAGGTACACAGACAGGGACACAGGGACACAGGCACTCAGGCACACAGGGACACAGGGACACAAGGACACAGGGACACAGGCACTCAGGCACTCAGGCACTCAGGGACACAGGGACACAGGGACACAGGCACTCAGGCACTCAGGGACACAGGGACACAGGGACACAGGGACACAGGCACTCAGGCACTCAGGGACACAGGGACACAGGGACACAGGGACACAGGCACTCAGGCACACAGGGACACAGGTGGCGGGCCGGAGGCCTCTCTCCACTGTGTGGCAGGGGTCCAAGAGCCACCCCAGCCCAACCCAGAGGGTCTTTTGCACCTCTCTAGAGGCCACCCAGAGACCCCAGGCCGCAGCAGAAGCCTCCCCCGCATGCTCTGCAGGCTTCCGACCCACCCCAGGCCGCACCAGAAGCCTCCCCCGCAAGCTCTGCAGGCTTCCGACCCACCCCTGGCCGCAGCAGAAGCCTCTCCCGCACGCTCTGCAGGCTTCCGACCCACCCCAGGCCGCAGCAGAAGCCTCTCCCGCACGCTCTGCAGGCTTCTCAGCCACCCCAGGCCGCAGCAGAAGCCTCCCCCGCACGCACTGCAGGCTTCTCAGCCACCCCAGGCCGCACCAGAAGCCTCTCCCGCACGCTCTGCAGGCTTCTCAGCCACCCCAGGCCGCACCAGAAGCCTCCCCCGCACGCTCTGCAGGCTTCTCAGCCACCCCAGGCCGCAGCAGAAGCCTCCCCCGCATGCTCTGCAGGCTTCCGACCCACCCCAGGCCGCACCAGAAGCCTCCCCCGCACGCTCTGCAGGCTTCTCAGCCACCCCAGGCCGCAGCAGAAGCCTCTCCCGCACGCTCTGCAGGCTTCTCAGCCACCCCAGGCCGCAGCAGAAGCCTCTCCCGCACGCTCTGCAGGCTTCTCAGCCACCCCAGGCCGCACCAGAAGCCTCCCCCGCACGCTCTGCAGGCTTCTCAGCCACCCCAGGCCGCAGCAGAAGCCTCTCCCGCACGCTCTGCAGGCTTCTCAGCCACCCCAGGCCGCACCAGAAGCCTCCCCCGCACGCTCTGCAGGCTTCTCAGCCACCCCAGGCCGCAGCAGAAGCCTCTCCCGCACGCTCTGCAGGCTTCTCAGCCACCCCAGGCCGCACCAGAAGCCTCCCCCGCACGCTCTGCAGGCTTCTCAGCCACCCCAGGCCGCACCAGAAGCCTCCCCCGCACGCTCTGCAGGCTTCCCACCCACCCCAGGCCGCAGCAGAAGCCTCTCCCGCACGCCCTGCAGGCTTCTCAGCCACCCCAGGCCGCAGCAGAAGCCTCTCCCGCACGCTCTGCAGGCTTCTCAGCCACCCCAGGCCGCAGCAGAAGCCTCTCCCGCACGCTCTGCAGGCTTCTCAGCCACCCCAGGCCGCAGCAGAAGCCTCTCCCGCACGCTCTGCAGGCTTCTCAGCCACCCCAGGCCGCACCAGAAGCCTCTCCCGCACGCTCTGCAGGCTTCTCAGCCACCCCAGGCCGCAGCAGAAGCCTCTCCCGCACGCTCTGCAGGCTTCTCAGCCACCCCAGGCCGCAGCAGAAGCCTCTCCCGCACGCTCTGCAGGCTTCTCAGCCACCCCAGGCCCCAACAGAAGCCTCTCCCGCACGCTCTGCAGGCTTCCGACCCACCCCAGGCCGCACCAGAAGCCTCCCCCGCACGCTCTGTAGGCTTCTGACCCACCCCAGGCCCCAACAGAAGCCTCCCCCGCACGCTCTGCAGGCTTCCGACCCACCCCAGGCCGCACCAGAAGCCTCCCCCGCACGCTCTGCAGGCTTCTCCGCCACCACAGGCCGCACCAGAGGATCTTTTGCACCTCTCTGGACGCCACCCAGAGACTCCAGGCCGCACCAGAGGCCCCCCCCCCAACCATTTACAGGCTGCAGTGCCAGCCTAGGCCCCGCTGGCAGCCTCCCTTGTCTGCTTTGGAAGGCCTCCCATCCACTCCAGACCTGCCTGGAGGCCTCCCTCGACTGCTCCCGGGGCCCTCGAAGCCACCCTAGGCCTTTCTGGAGGACCTGCTCGACCGCTCGGGCGGCTTCTGACGCACCCTCGGCCATCCGGCGCCCAGCAGCTCCCAGGGCCAGGCACCGGCCTCCCCCTCCGGCCGCCCCTGGGGCCGGGGGTGGCTCGGACTCGGCGCCCCCAACGTGTCGTCCCGTCCCCCCCCCGCCCCGCACCGCCGAACATTCGCTGCAGCCGAGGGCTTGCCGCTCGACGCCTACCCCACCCGCCCAGCCCCCCGCTGCGGCCCGGCGCTGCCCCGGCCGCTGCGCCCCGCCTCTCATCGCTCCCCCCACCCGGCAACCGGCCGCCGGGCACGGCAAGTCCCAGGGCAGGGAACAGGTGCTGCCGGGACCCCGTGCTGGCTGCCGGCTTCCCGGGGCTGCCCCGGGCACGGACAGGTCGCCCCCCCGCCCCGGCGAATGTTCACCGAACCGGCTGCCGGCTGCCTTCGAGCACCCCCCGCCCCCCGCCACTATCGTCCCCCCCGCCCCCCCTCCGCCTCCGCTGCCGCTTCTCCCCGCACCGCCTCCACTGCCTCCCCCCGCCGCCGGCGAACGAGTCGCCGGATCCGTAGGGTGCCGGGAGCCCGAACGGCGAGCGGCTCCGGCTGCTGCCGGGACCGCGGGGATTCGAGCCGGTCCGGCCGCGGCCGGGACCCCGTGCCGGAAGCCGGCATCCCGGGACGGCCCCGGGACGGCCCCGGTCGCCGGCCGGGTGACGTTCAGCGAAGCGGCTGCCGCCAGTCTTTGGGCCTCCCCCGTGCCGGGGCCGCGGGGATTCGAGCCGGTCCGGCCGCGGCCGGGATCCGGGGCCGGACGATGGCTTCCCGGGCCGGTCCCGGTCGCCTCCCGGGTGACGTTCACCGAAGCGGCTGACGGCTGTCTTCGAGCCCCCCCCCCCCCTCCGCCTCCGCGGCCGCTTCTGCCCGCACCCCCTCCACTGCCTCCCCCCGCCGCCCGCGAACGAGTCGGCGGATCCGTAGGGTGCCGGGAGCCCGAACGGCGAGCGGCTCCGGCTGCTGCCGGGACCGCGGGGATTCGAGCCGGTCCGGCCGCGGCCGGGACCCCGTGCCGGAAGCCGGCATCCCGGGACGGCCCCGGGACGGCCCCGGTCGCCGGCCGGGTGACGTTCAGCGAAGCGGCTGCCGCCAGTCTTTGGGCCTCCCCCGTGCCGGGGCCGCGGGGCTTCGAGCCGGTCCGGCCGCGGCCGGGATCCCGGGCCGGACGATGGCTTCCCGGGCCGGTCCCGGTCGCCTCCCGGGTGACGTTCACCGAAGCGGCTGCCGGCTGTCTTCGAGCCCCCCCCCCCCCTCCGCCTCCGCTGCCGCTTCTCCCCGCACCCCCTCCACTGCCTCCCCCCGCCGCCGGCGAACGAGTCGCCGGATCTGTAGGGTGCCGGGAGCCCGAACGGCGAGCGGCTCCGGCTGCTGCCGGGACCGCGGGGATTCGAGCCGCTCCGGCCGCGGCCGGGACCCCGTGCCGGAAGCCGGCATCCCCGGACGGCCCCGGGACGGCCCCGGTCGCCGGCCGGGTGACGTTCACCGAAGCGGCTGCCGGCTGTCTTCGAGCCCCCCCCCCCTCCGCCTCCGCTGCCGCTTCTGCCCGCACCCCCTCCACTGCCTCCCCCCGCCGCCGGCGAAAGAGTCGGCGGATCCGTAGGGTGCCGGGAGCCCGAACGGCGAGCGGCTCCGGCTGCTGCCGGGACCGCGGGGATTCGAGCCGGTCCGGCCGCGGCCGGGACCCCGTGCCGGAAGCCGGCATCCCGGGACGGCCCCGGGACGGCCCCGGTCGCCGGCCGGGTGACGTTCAGCGAAGCGGCTGCCGCCAGTCTTTGGGCCTCCCCCGTGCCGGGGCCGCGGGGATTCGAGCCGGTCCGGCCGCGGCCGGGATCCCGGGCCGGACGATGGCTTCCCGGGCCGGTCCCGGTCGCCTCCCGGGTGACGTTCACCGAAGCGGCTGCCGGCTGTCTTCGAGCCCCCCCCCCCCCTCCGCCTCCGCTGCCGCTTCTCCCCGCACCCCCTCCACTGCCTCCCCCCGCCGCCGGCGAACGAGTCGCCGGATCTGTAGGGTGCCGGGAGCCCGAACGGCGAGCGGCTCCGGCTGCTGCCGGGACCGCGGGGATTCGAGCCGCTCCGGCCGCGGCCGGGACCCCGTGCCGGAAGCCGGCATCCCCGGACAGCCCCGGGACGGCCCCGGTCGCCGGCCGGGTGACGTTCACCGAAGCGGCTGCCGGCTGTCTTCGAGCCCCCCCCCCCCTCCGCCTCCGCTGCCGCTTCTGCCCGCACCCCCTCCACTGCCTCCCCCCGCCGCCGGCGAACGAGTCGGCGGATCCGTAGGGTGCCGGGAGCCCGAACGGCGAGCGGCTCCGGCTGCTGCCGGGACCGCGGGGATTCGAGCCGGTCCGGCCGCGGCCGGGACCCCGTGCCGGAAGCCGGCATCCCGGGACGGCCCCGGGACGGCCCCGGTCGCCGGCCGGGTGACGTTCAGCGGAGCGGCTGCCGCCAGTCTTTGGGCCTCCCCCGTGCCGGGGCCGCGGGGATTCGAGCCGGTCCGGCCGCGGCCGGGATCCGGGCCGGACGATGGCTTCCCGGGCCGGTCCCGGTCGCCTCCCGGGTGACGTTCACCGAAGCGGCTGACGGCTGTCTTCGAGCCCCCCCCCCCCCCTCCGCCTCCGCGGCCGCTTCTGCCCGCACCCCCTCCACTGCCTCCCCCCGCCGCCCGCGAACGAGTCGCCGGATCTGTAGGGTGCCGGGAGCCCGAACGGCGAGCGGCTCCGGCTGCTGTCGGGACCGCGGGGATTCGAGCCGGTCCGGCCGCGGCCGGGACCCCGTGCCGGAAGCCGGCATCCCCGGACAGCCCCGGGACGGCCCCGGTCGCCGGCCGGGTGACGTTCACCGAAGCGGCTGCCGGCTGTCTTCGAGCCCCCCCCCCCCTCCGCCTCCGCTGCCGCTTCTCCCCGCACCCCCTCCACTGCCTCCCCCCGCCGCCGGCGAACGAGTCGGCGGATCCATACCGTCCCGAGAGCCCGAGGCGGCGGCACCCAGTGCGGGTCCGGCCGAGGCCGGGACCCCGTGCCTGTCGCAGGCTTCCCGGGACGGCCCCGGAACGGCCGCGGTCGCCGGCCGGGTGACGTTCTCCGAAGCGGCTGCCGGCTGTCTTCGAGCCCCCCCCCCCCCCCGCCGGAGCCGCGGGGATACGAGCCGGTCCGGCCGCGGCCGGGACCCCGTGCCGTGCCGGAAGCCGGCATCCCGGGACGGCCCCGGGACGGCCCCGATCGCCTCCTGGGTGACGTTCACCGAAGCGGCTGCCGGCTGTCTTCGAGCCCCCCCCCCCTCCGCCTCCGCTGCCGCTTCTCCCCGCACCCCCTCCACTGCCTCCCCCCGCCGCCCGCGAACGAGTCGCCGGATCTGTAGGGGGCCGGGAGCCCGAGGCGGCGAGCGGCTCCGGCTGCTGCCGGGACCGCGAGGCTTCGAGCCGGTCCGGCCGCGGCCGGGATCTCGTGCCGAACGTCGTCTTCCCGGGACGGTCCCGGGAGGGCCCCAGTCTCCTCCCGGGTGACGTTCACCGAAGCGGCTGCCGGCTGTCTTCGAGCCCCCCCCCCCCTCCGCCTCCGCTGCCGCTTCTCCCCGCACCCCCTCCACTGCCTCCCCCCGCCGCCGGCGAACGAGTCGGCGGATCCATACCGTCCCGAGAGCCCGAGGCGGCGGCACCCAGTGCGGGTCCGGCCGAGGCCGGGACCCCGTGCCTGTCGCAGGCTTCCCGGGACGGCCCCGGAACGGCCGCGGTCGCCGGCCGGGTGACGTTCTCCGAAGCGGCTGCCGGCTGTCTTCGAGCCCCCCCCCCCCCTGCCGGAGCCGCGGGGATACGAGCCGGTCCGGCCGCGGCCGGGACCCCGTGCCGGAAGCCGGCATCCCGGGACGGCCCCGGGACGGCCCCGATCGCCTCCTGGGTGACGTTCACCGAAGCGGCTGCCGGCTGTCTTCGAGCCCCCCCCCCCCCCTCCGCCTCCGCGGCCGCTTCTGCCCGCACCCCCTCCACTGCCTCCCCCCGCCGCCCGCGAACGAGTCGCCGGATCTGTAGGGTGCCGGGAGCCCGAACGGCGAGCGGCTCCGGCTGCTGTCGGGACCGCGGGGATTCGAGCCGGTCCGGCCGCGGCCGGGACCCCGTGCCGGAAGCCGGCATCCCCGGACAGCCCCGGGACGGCCCCGGTCGCCGGCCGGGTGACGTTCACCGAAGCGGCTGCCGGCTGTCTTCGAGCCCCCCCCCCCCTCCGCCTCCGCTGCCGCTTCTGCCCGCACCCCCTCCACTGCCTCCCCCCGCCGCCGGCGAACGAGTCGGCGGATCCGTAGGGTGCCGGGAGCCCGAACGGCGAGCGGCTCCGGCTGCTGCCGGGACCGCGGGGATTCGAGCCGGTCCGGCCGCGGCCGGGACCCCGTGCCGGAAGCCGGCATCCCGGGACGGCCCCGGGACGGCCCCGGTCGCCGGCCGGGTGACGTTCAGCGGAGCGGCTGCCGCCAGTCTTCGAGCCCCCCCCCCCCCTGCCGGAGCCGCGGGGATACGAGCCGGTCCGGCCGCGGCCGGGACCCCGTGCCGGAAGCCGGCATCCCGGGACGGCCCCGGGACGGCCCCGATCGCCTCCTGGGTGACG
This sequence comes from Melanerpes formicivorus, assembly GCF_026170545.1. Taxonomy (NCBI): domain Eukaryota; kingdom Metazoa; phylum Chordata; class Aves; order Piciformes; family Picidae; genus Melanerpes; species Melanerpes formicivorus. The sequence continues at coordinate 17,775 of NW_027144204.1, read as the reverse complement.
TTCACCGAAGCGGCTGCCGGCTGTCTTCGAGCCCCCCCCCCCCCCTCCGCCTCCGCGGCCGCTTCTGCCCGCACCCCCTCCACTGCCTCCCCCCGCCGCCCGCGAACGAGTCGCCGATCTGTAGGGTGCCGGGAGCCCGAACGGCGAGCGGCTCCGGCTGCTGCCGGGACCGCGAGGCTTCGAGCCGGTCCGGCCGCGGCCGGGATCTCGTGCCGAACGTCGTCTTCCCGGGACGGTCCCGGGAGGGCCCCAGTCTCCTCCCGGGTGACGTTCACCGAAGCGGCTGCCGGCTGTCTTCGAGCCCCCACCCCTGCCGTGGCCGCGGGGATTCGCCCCGGTCCGGCAGCTGACGGTTCCCTGTGTCGGACGCCGGCTTCCCGGGACTGCCCCGGGACAGCCCCGGTCGCCTCCCGGGTGACGTTCACCGAAGCTGCTGCCGCCTGTCTTTGTCCCCCCCCCCCCCGTGCTCTCCCTCAGGCGGGAGGTAGACGTGCTCTCCCTGGGCGAGTAGACGTGCTCTCCCTGGGCGAGTAGACGTGCTCTCCCTGGGCGAGTAGACGTGCTCTCCCTGGGCGAGTAGACGTGCTCTCCCTGGGCGAGTAGACGTGCTCTCCCTGGGCGAGTAGACGTGCTCTCCCTGGGCGAGTAGACGTGCTCTCCCTCGGCGAGTAGACGTGCTCTCCCTGGGCGAGTAGACGTGCTCTCCCTGGGCGAGTAGACGTGCTCTCCCTGGGCGAGTAGACGTGCTCTCCCTGGGCGAGTAGACGTGCTCTCCCTGGGCGAGTAGACGTGCTCTCCCTGGGCGAGTAGACGTGCTCTCCCTCGGCGAGTAGACGTGCTCTCCCTCGGCGAGTAGACGTGCTCTCCCTCGGCGAGTAGACGTGCTCTCCCTCGGCGAGTAGACGTGCTCTCCGCGGAGATCGCGCTTGTCGCCAAGGGGTCGCTGTTGCGCTCTGCCTCCGCCTACGTCATCGTACAAGCCGGCGTGATTTCTGCGACCTGCCGCTGGGCGGAGGTCGGCTGGTTGTGCGCTCGGGGAGCTGACGGCCCTCCAGTTCCGTATATGAGGGAACGAGTGACGCCGAGCACTCCCAGGGCAGCGCTGCCGAGCGGCTGCTCCAAGCCACCCGCCAGGCGGCTGGGCAGGGGTCCGTCTGGCTTCTCGGTGGCTTTCGCCCGGGTCAGAGAGGGGACCCGCGGGGCCGAACAAAGGCGCGGCGGTTTGGAGCGGCCGCTGGCGCACCCTCAGCGGTGTTGGATGGGTTTCGCTCGTCCGTGAGCCGGAGCCCAGCCCGGGCTCAGCAACGAAAGCGGGGAAAAGAAAAAAAGTTGACGAGTGGCTGGCGCCGGCCACTGCCGAAGTGTGGAACCCCCGAAGCGAAGTTTGCCCGGTGGGGCACGGGGGCAGAGAAAGCCGGGGAGACGTGGTGCCGGCGTCGGTCCCACCAAGAATGGAAAGCAAGCCCGTCCAGGCACGGCGAGAGAGAGCCCGGTAAGGGGCAGAGAGAGTTCCCAGCACTGGACCCTCTTCACGGGGGTTCCCCCCCATGGCCAAAGCCGCAGCCCGCGGGGGCACGGCATCTAAGGGAAAAGCCAGCGGCGGTGACTGGCCACTCGTATGCTATGGAGCCCGGCATGGGGGGAGGAGGGCAAGCCGGTGCCCCAGCACGGCTTCCTCCTGGCTCCAGAGGGGCGCCCCGTGATGGAGATGTAACTCGGTGCAGCTTGAGGGAAAATGCAAGCCCACATTTCGGGGAGGCAGAGGTGCCCTGTGAGCCGGTGCGGCCCGGTGCAGCTTGCCCCCCCCCCCATCTCTGGAGGGCGCCCCGTTTGCTCCTCCGGCGTGTTGCCCGCACGCCGAGCCCCGTGCCTGCTGGCTGCTCCCGAGGGCGGTGGCGGGTGCGCGTGGCTGTGTCTGTCCCAGAAGAGCGAGGCCGTGGGGCCTCCGCTGGCTTCCTTTCCTTCTGTCCTTGTTGATCGATGAGGCCTTTCGGGTCGCGTCGGAAAGGGCCCCCGGCCGGCAGGGCAAGGGCGGTCTTCCTTTCCACTTCGCTTCCCGTCGCGTGTGAGGTGTCGTCCTCGTTCCCCCAGCCCCGAGCGGCTCGAGCGGGGGGGAGCCGTGGCGTTAGCGGCCCGGCGCGTGCCTTGCCGCATCCTCCCCTTTCCACCTCCCCCCCGGCGCTGGGGCAGGGTTCGGGGACCGGTCTACCGCAACCGGCTTTGTGACTGCTGCGTGGCCCCGTGAGTTTTCAGGTGTCCTAAAACGCGTGAGGCGCCGGTGTCGTCCTCGGTTCCGGGTACCCGCGGGTGCCGGCCGCGAGCAGCTGCGTGTGGCGGGGGTTGGCCGAGCCGAGAGCGAGGCGGCGGCGTCGCGAAAGTTAAAAGGGGCTAAAAGCGGCGCCGCGCGTGAGGCCTCACCTGCCCGGGTGGGGTCCCCGAGGGTTCCTCCCTAAATGAAACCTCTAGCCTGAGAAGGGCGGCTTTGTGGCCCGTACCCCCGCCCGCTGCCGAGCGAGCCGCCCCGGCTCTAAGGTCCTGGCGTGCCGGGGGCGCGCCCCGCTTCCGCGGGTCGCTGTCTCCTCTAGCACGTCCCGGTGCTCCCGTGGCAAGGCGGGGAGAGAGACGAGGGCCTTCTCCCCGCCGGGCGTGTCGGTATCGCTCGCTTCCGCTGCTGCTGCCTGAATCGTGCCCGGGATCTGGCAGCCAGGGGCCGGCCTCGGGGGCGGGGGAGCCCCAGCCGGCCTCTGTGGCCGCGTGGAGTCGGGAAGCGTGTGC